>NW_016690190.1:3360311-3400485 GCF_001604755.1 Lepidothrix coronata
AGACAGCATTCTAGAAAGTGCTTGCCACAGAAGCAGACCAAATTGCTACGACTTTGAAAGTCACTAAGCTTTGTCTGGGTGCTCACTCCTCTTTGGTAGGATGGGGGAGAGAATCAGAAGAGTAAAAGTGAGAAAACTCATGGGCCAAGATAAAGACAATTTAATGGATAAAGCTAAAACTGTGTATGCAAGCAAGGCAAAATAATTAATTTATTCACCAGTTCCCATGGCCAGGCAGGTGTTCAGCCATCCCCAGGAAAGCAGGTCTCCGGCACACGTAACAGTGCCTTGGGAAGACAAAACGCGCTATCTCTGAATGTCCCCCCACCTCCTCCTTCTTCCCCCAGCTTTATATGCTAAACATGACTCCATGAGCATCACTCCAGATGGAATGTCCCTTTGGAGTCAGCTGCCTTGGCTGTATCCCCTCCCAACTTCTTGTGCACCCCCAGCCCACTCACTGCCAGAAAAGGCTTTGACTCAGTGCAAGCTCTGCTCAGCAATAGCTAAAACATCCCTGAGTTATCAACCCTGTTTCCAACACAAATCCAAAACACAACCCTGTACTAGCTACTATGGAGAAAACTAACTCTATCCCAGCCAAACCCAGCACATTCTTCAGGCTCCTCTGCAACCAGGAGGTGCCCATAACTGCCCCCAAGAGAGCTGCCTCAGCCCAGTTGCCTGTGAGCCACATGGCCATCTCTGAGTCTGCAGCTCTGTGGGTGGACTGTCCCCCAGAGGAGCCTGCACTACTCACATGGCCAGCAGCAGAGAGAAGCCCATGGAACCCTCCCTGAAAGGAGTACAGGTGTTCCCTGGAACTGTAAGGGAAGGACAGACAGAAGGGGAAGCTAGGAAGGGATAAGTACTGTTGCTCCTAACACAGAGAACTGCCCCCTGTGCAATGAAATATTTAACATAGCTTAACCAAAATCATGACCTACCTCTAATATTTGTGGTGTTAAATTTAACACACGCCTAGTTCTCCTCTAAGAAGCGACAGAAGAAAAAGGGGCAGGAAAAGATGTGGTTTTAAGCTGTAAGGCACTGTGCTTTACCCTGCTTGCCATTGACAGGGCCCTCCTCCTTGTCGCTCGCCAGCTCATTCCTCTGCTCCAAAATGTGTTCTAGGGCGGCCTGCAGCTTGCGGGGCAGGATGGAGTCCTCATCTTCCATCTGTAAGACAGAGCCACCTCCTCAGGGACTGGGGCTGGCACATAAACAGCTCCTACCCTGCCCCCAGGGCAGGGGGAGCACTAAAAATGAACCCTGAGGAGAGGGAAAAGGAGTAATATGCTTGGCATGTTCCCAGCACCTCCCAGCGCAGTACTATCAAGAAGCACAAGAGGAAGGAGAAAGGGGGTATCTTTTCCTAAATATTCCCCTATTCTGGAGGAATTTCAGGTGTCTGACCTGAGACACCCATTGCTGCACCATCTGCCTGTGAGCACTCACCCCACCACAAAGAGGACATATCTGAACAATGCTGGTGTGTGGCCAGGTGAGCAGAGCCCCCTGCTCGGCTCTGCTCAGGCACCAATCATCTTATGGAGGCATAATGAATTCCCAGAGAGCCAAGGAACTGCCAGTGACTGTGCATGAACTCCTACCAGCCCTGGCTGAGACAGCATGATTTAGCTTAAACCTCCAAAAGAGAGGTGCAAGGTAAAGCACATCCCTGCAGCTGAGGCAGCTGGCAAGCAAGAACTGTGACAAAAGGGTGGCCTTCACCCACATGCTGCTCTCTGCAGCAGGAGGAGCACTCATCCCATCCTACCCATGGGAGCTGAGGCACAGCAGACACTGATTCTGCCAGCACTGCTCAGCGATCTGCCAAGAAGCTCTGGGAAAAAATAGCTTCCTGGCCAGGAGTATATTTGCTCATTTGTACTCTTCCCCTTCCACCTCCTCTTCCCGCTCCTCCTCTCCACAACAAAGGGAAGTAAAAATCAGCAGGCAATCTCACTGCCAGAGCAACATACAGGCTGCCATGTACCACCTTATGATCCATCCAGTGCAAGACCAGAGTGAGGAACCACAAGCTCCTTGGGCAGAAAGGATTTCAAGAAATCATCCAGGCTCCTTTCCCATGCCAGGCAGAGTATGTGATAGGAGATGGACTGACAGACACAGGTTGGAAGAGCCCATGCTGCTCCCCAGCAGACAGTGCTGAGCCAAGGCTTTCCAGCTGTGCCCTCCACCTTACAGGAGACACTTAAAGAACTACAGTGCTCAACTGTCACTATTTCTCCTCTTTGAAAAAGCCCTAGAGACAGAGATAATTCACAATGATTCAGTCCTCAACAGCTGTGGTTTGGGATGCTGATATTACATATATACACAGCAACCCCTCTTAACACTGCCAACCACAAATCCTGCCTCGGTGGGATTTTTTCTCCCTGAGTGGGGAGAAAGCAATCCATCCAGAAGGGCAAACACAGGTCAGCAAACACAGATGGAGGTAAGGTATGATGGAAAAAGAGGAGAGAAGGTGAAGGATACGAAATAGCTCTGCTCACCTGTCTCAGAAACCGGTTATTTACCAGGTCAACAACAAGGACCTAAGAACAAAAGAGGAAGAATAAAAGGGGGAAGTAATTATTTCTATCATCAAGAGTTTATCTTAATCTGTAACTGCTCTAGAGGAAAGGCTTTAGCCCTGCCCCTGCTCCTCCTACCCACCATCACAGCTGGAGGAGGCACCCGGGGTGAGCCAGGAGCGGAGCCCTTGTTGCGGCTTTCTGATGACATTGCTGCAAACTGCAGAGCAGCTTGGACAGCAGGAGGCTGTGATCCAAACCCTGGCCCAGCACTCTTTATCACCACATCAGATACTTCTTTATCTTTCCAGAACTTTATCTTTTCTCCCCGTGTGCTGCACTGCTGTCTCCTGGTTGTGCAGGGAGGGAAATGCCTCACCGACCATGTTCAGCCTTGCTGCATTCACTCTTGTGCACCACAAATCCAATTCTTAATTATTTATTGCTTGCATTAGGTACCTGTGTTAACCAGAAGGACAGCTATCCTGGCCAGTCTACCGCAATCACAGTTCAAGCCTGGCAGACTTTGCACATAGCCCATGGACAGCACTATGCAGAAACCAATAGAAACTTTACTAAAGTCACCTCCTAACCACAGCAGCCCCACGGTGGGAGATCCCAGCCCCCCGCCTTCCCAAGCTGTGGACAAGGCAGAGCACAGACCTTTGCTTCCCCAGGGGACCGTCCACTTCCTCCCTCCCCCCATGCTCACAGCAGCCAGAAAACGAGAGCTCGGCTCCCTCCTGCTGCCAGCTGCCAAGGCAGGCTCTCCCAGCCTTTCTGGGGCAGAGGACAACTCAGCCCACTGGAAGCAACCAGTAAGGCCACAGTGTGGATGCATGGCTCACCTCCTCCACGGGCAGCTCCTTCAGGCGGGGCAGGGAGCTGGAGAGCAGGCCGATGAGGAAGGGGGTGGGTGAGCACACGATGTCGATCATGGAAGGCGGCAGCACAGGGATGTAGGTGTGCTGCCAGGTGAAGGGGTACAGTAGGGCCACCGTGGCGTGGCAACACTTGGAGAGTGTGCTGGAAGGTAAAACACAATCAAGGACATTGGCTGGTCAGTCAGGGAATGAGTGGTGCTTCCTAGAAATCAGGGCTCTTTCAACTGTTCCCTGATTGATCTCTCAAATTACTAGGGCCTTTCCCAGATTTCTGACCCCATTTTTCAGCTTCAAAAGCAATGACTTCCAAAAGATGATCTCAGCCCACACATATGTGACAAGAGATGGGTCCCACTGAATCAGAGATCTGCTACTCCAGTGCCCTGATGCAAAATATCAGACAGACATGGCATCTTTTATGCCACTGCCTTTCCTTAGAGAAAGGATACCTCTGTGGCTGTTCCCATGGGAAAGCCACAGCTCTGAATGCACAGGGGCTACACTGCCCAGCACAGACAGCACACAGCTGTAGGGGGCAGAAGGCAGCTCCACCACCACCACAGCAACCATCTGCTGGGCTGTGCTGGCCCACTTACCTGCTGGCTGTACTCTTGGTCAGACCAGTGCAGCTGGACAACCTGCTGGGACCCCCTGACAAAGCACCAAGGTCCTCAGGTGTTCCTGCAGGTCATTCCAGCCTTGGCCCACTCCTGCTCCTTGACTGGCTACCTGTGCAGCACATATGCCTTGCCTTTGGGCAACGCTTAGCAGGAGCAATGGCATGCCAAAGTATGCTCTTCTATTGGTCCCAATCATATGCCAGAGCATGAGGGAAGGAGGAAGGCAGTAGTCTCCAGCCAAGGCTATCCAGGCACTCTGCAGCCTGTGGAACCTGCCAAGGCTACCCAGAACCTTGAGAGAGTGAAATCTCATAAGGGGAGCACACAGCCAGCCCACGGCTCATGGCACTGCAGCCTTCCTTCTTGCCCCTTCAAATGCCACCAGCAGCCTGGCTGTGCCTTTGCTGACAAGAGGGACTGTCTGGAAACCCCATCAGCTCTCTGGCAGGAGACGGGCAAGGTCTCCAGTCAGACACAGCAGAGCTCACCACAGGGCACCAGTTACTCATCTCTTCTGGGTCTGTAAGCATTTTTATGCATCAAGAGAGGGAGAAGGCTTGCTGCTATAAATCCTGCATGCAATGTCACTTCGTTTTATTCACATCCAGGTCTGAACAGGCTGGAGGAGGGGAGGGAGACTGGTGCAGCCAGGAGGAGTCACGTTGATGAGGAAGGACGCCCAGCTGGCTTCTGTTAGACTCCATGGGAGAATTTACATCCAGCAACCTGGATCTGGCAGCTTATTGCTGACTTGAGAAGGAAAGGGTTTGATGGGTGTGGACTTGAGCTTGCTCTGACAAATGAAGCCTGTTTTCCCTCCCCACCTCACTCCAGCCAAGTTTGGTGGATGTGCATCCCTGTGGTGTATTGCTAAAGCACACTGAGCAGAGTGGTGTGGCTGAGGGACACCTGGCTGGCTTTCATCAGGTAAGCTCAGTTTAGCAGAACACAATTGTAGTTGCCAGGACATCACTGTGACAGTATGAAGCAATCAGGCAGCAAACATAAATAAACACATGACACTTTTTGGAGACAGGGAGATCCCAAGGGGGAGGCTGGAATCTGCTTAAAGTGAGAATTTTATCTAGGACTGCGACAGGTAGGGAACTGGCATCCGGGAAAGACAGCTGGGATGTGTGCACTGAGAAAGTCTCTTCGCAAAACAGAGACAATTTCCTCTCCCTGTGCTCCCAAAGGCTTGTCTTTTGTTAAGGGGATTCTCTATAAAAACAGAGGAAGACCTTTCAAAGGCTGGGTCATGGACACGTAGCTTTAAGCCTTTACATGGGGAAAAAAACCCTCTCAGTTCCCCATCCTTGTTTAGGAAGGTCTGAGAGTATCCCCCTCCCTTCTCTGCATTCATTCCTGCAGGCTGCCTCTGTGTCACTGCTCTCAAGCTGTGCCTGCCCTCATCAGCAAGCCCTCATGAGCAAGCCCACGTGCAAGGTAGATAAAGAATCTGAGAGAAGCAAAATGAAAATAATAAGAAAACACAGAGCTAGTAAGAAACAGAAACATTTACAAAAAACAAACACAAAAAACTCACGAGAGAGAATGTGGGAATAATATCAGAGTGGCTGATTTTTTTGTATCTTTCATACAAGCTAATCTTGAAAGAAACCACAACAAAAGTGAATGTGCTATCTTAGAAGTGCACTCCAAGTTAATGAGATCCCTTAAAAACCATCTCCTTCAAGGCTGCACTATTCATATACTAACACATTTCAGGTCATGTTAGCAAATATAAAATCAGGGGTTTCTCTTCCCCTCTATTACTGCAGAACGTATTTTCCACTCCTCAATTGCTGACTGGTAATAGCTCCAGTAACAGCAGCAGCAGCACAGTGAAAGCTTTCATCACTTATGCACAGCAGTGTGGCATTACCACCACTCACCATTCCTCTTCTTTGAGGAGGGGTTGAATGTGGAAGTGTAAGAAGTTTTATCGTTGTCACAAATCCTCGATTTTGAAGGTGTATCCTTTTTATTCTAAATTTCCTTTCCTTTTTCCTAATTTTCCCGACTAAAAGTGGGAACTGACTTTATAGACAGCATTTGAAAAACAGTGGAAAACATCTCTGATTCCAGGTAGCTCCACAGAGGAACAGCGAGCAGCTGAAGTACATGGTTATTTATGGTATGGTGATGTATTATGGCATGCTGTCTCCTGCTATATTTATGGTGGGTTGTTCTTCCCTCAGCGCAGCTCTCAAGTCCCAGTGAGTACACATGGTACGTGAGAGATTGAGTGGGAGGAAAGATGGCTGAGGTCCAGTTAGTGGAAGTCAAAGGCAGAGCTGTGTAAGTCTGAAATTGTACACACCAGGCAGTGGGAAGTAAAGACAACTTCCCCTTCCACCCTTCCATCTCTGAATGACTCATCGCCTCTAGGATGAGACCTAGTGATCTCTGCTCTGAAACATTTCTCACTGTGGAAGACATTTTCAGAGAACAATACTGATAGGGTTGAGGTCTGTGAGGCTCCTTTGAAGGCAGTTCAGAGATGGACACAGAGGAGGTAACACTGAGGTATCTCTTCCACGATGTGATTCAGTCAGACTTGCTCTGCAGATAGTCTCAGGGAGCTGCAGGTTGCCAGGAGCCCAGGAGAACCTTGGTCTTCTGGAATGACTCAAGCCTAAGCTATCTCTTTCTCTTGCATATGGCACTGCAACAAGCACTAAGAGACTGCTGATTCACACCATGGCTGCTGAGTCTTGCAAAAGAACCAGTGTGATAAATTCCTTTAATGCCAGCTGTGTGACTGTGCTCTTCAGCCAGCAGTAATGGGATTGCAGTGTGCTCTGGGGAGTGCCATGCACCACCCTCAGGCCACACGAGTTCAGGACCAGATGTTCAAATGGGACACAGACACCACTTTTTAAGACTTTCGGTCTCAACAGTGATCTTAAAAATACTGCAGGTCTTTGAAGTACACTTTCAAGATCCTGAGCACACTTTCATGGGTTCATTCAGCCTTCTGCAGGGAACATGGTTGAGCTGCATGTCTGATGTTGCTTGCAGTTGAGACAGAGATGTCACTAGTACAGAGGCTAAAAAGAGCTGAAGTATGCAAAGAACCCTCAGATCCCTCCCTAAAGGGCTGATTTCGACTGACACGCAGATCTCTCTGGCTGAGCACTCCTTTGGTCAGAACAATGACAGCACAGCAGTCTGTGACATTTGTTTGCTCTAACAATAAGCCTTCCTACCACACAGCATCCCATCACAAACCTACCACAGAGCATCCTATGAAGCTGCTGTTTCTTGATAGCCACCTTAAACACAGGTGGCCAATACAGAATCTGAACACAACAGCTGCAACTACATAGAAACCCTTCTTTCTCTTCTGGGAAAAGTTGCTCCAAGACTTGCTAGACTTGCTCTAAAAGACACCTTGACAAGTTGCAACAGCTTCTAAGGAAGGACAATGTCTGTTCAGTTTGGTTGCTTTCCTCCCAAACCTCAGACTGACTACAAGGTTTCCAGTTTTCCACTCCAAAGGCAAGCACCTACAGTAAAAAGTCTCCAAAGCTGAATCCCTCTCTGGGTTTAGGATACTTCATGATTTCTGAAAAACACCACTGAATCAAACAGCCTTGTGTGGTTTAATGCCAAGAAGCCCTGTGGTCCCTGCACTAACCAAACTGCTCAAAATATGCTGGCATTTGGCAATTTAAGATGGTTTGAATAGGTCTTTTCTCTTTATTTTTTTTTTTAATAAGCTCTGCTACAGTAGTACTCATTCTACAAACACCTTCGGATTTCTGACACTGTGTCACATCTGGATTTACTTATGATGGATTACAGATCTGGTTTACAACATTTAACAGGCGTAGGAGCTTCCAAGCATTGTCCCATGACTTCGTGCAGCATTGCTGCAAATGCCACCAGGAGGGTGCCAAGTTCCACCAGCTGTGGGGACCCTCATTGGCTCCCACCAACGTGGCAGGTTCGTGCAGGTGAAGAAGCGAGTGTTAAAATGATCTGAAGAAACAATGCCATTATCTAACATCAAAACTTAATCCTTGGGTTTCTTCTTCTCCCTAATCATAGTACAAAAAGGAGAAATGTGCGAGGCTGAGATTCGCAGTCCCAGATTTGTTTTTGCAGCACGTGGAAAAGGGTTCTTCTTGTTGATTAATTACCTTTTGCTGGGGATGACCACATTTAAAGTGTCTACTCTAATTCTTTCAGATCTGCCTTTGATAACAATGACCACTTTGTGTTGTTGACACAGCTGTGGTTTCTGGCAGAGACAGAGTTGGTCAGATCCACAACGGGCTTTTGAGATCTGGAAAAAGGAGGCATTGATTTTAAGGCCGTGCAAGTTTTTCTGTTTTAAAAAGCCTTGTGAATCTCACAGATCTCCTACTCAGGCCAGTAAAAACTGCCCAGCTCTAGGTACGTTGTGACATCAGGACACTTTTGGTTGGAAGATGCTTTCTAAAAGGTTGGCCTACAGTGCCTGGAACTGCATGCCAGGCAGCATCCCTTGGAAACAAAAGCAGCTCTCGTGTTGCAGCATCCAACCCGTGCCAGGGCCTCAACTGCCCCAGGACTAAAGTTTACAGTGCAGGAGTGAACAAAAGCTAGGGAAGACTCCACAGACCAACACAGTTTTCACAAAGTCATTCTCCTGGGTTGCAAGGCTATGTATACTCCAGTTTCCGTAACAACAGAGGAGAGACACCCCCACACTCAAAAACTAATAAACCAAATTCTTTCCTTTTCCGCTGCCAAGCTGTGGATTGACAGGTCTTTAAACACTCTGTGCTCATTCTAAAGATGGAAAAGACAACGTATTTCACTTGCTGTACACTTGTTAGATGCATTTTTTGGCTCAGCTTGAAAACATTTCACAGTTCACGCAGTATTTGGCAAGCGACCTTTCAGCTTTCTTTTCCCACAGACTGATTTTACAGCAATTAAAAGATGTAAATAAATTTCATACATCATTTCTGTGTCACTCATACCCAGACACACCTTTACAAACACAGACAGATAGTTATTGATAGTGCCCATATGAAGAACTGCAAAGATAAATGATAAATGTAATTTATTGCCCATCTTTCACCATGTCACCTGCACTCTTCCCGTTAATCCATCTCAGCTGGATTATTTCTAGCATTCCTAACCTCTGAGAAGTTTCCAACAGCTGCTTTTATCGTTTTTTCCTTCTCTTAAGCTATTTCTAAAAAAGCATTTCTTTTTTTCCTCTGAAACTGGCATTTTCACTCCTAAAGTAAATACTACTTAATATTCATTGAGTTCAATGTGTTCCTGTCCCAGGAAAAGTATCATTTTGACAGAAGATCCTGTATCTACAATATCATCAGCTTTCAAAACATGAACTGTCCACCAACTGTTGATCTTAGCCAAGGCTCACCAATCCAGTCCACTCAAGTCACTGAACTGGACTAAAACACAATAGTTTATTTAATTTTGAGGCTTATTTTCTTGTTTTCTGCTTTTCACACCTTTACAGTCCTTTAGGATAATTTCCAAGCTTTTGCTCCACAAAAATGAGCCAGAGAAACTTCATATTTTTTATAGGAAAAGAAAAAGATGCTCCTGAAATTGCTCAGAGCAAGGTCTTCTCAGAAACATCAAATATTAAAAGTGTCATAGAGAGCTGGCAAATCTATGGTAAATATTTGAATCTGAGCCCTGTGGTCTAACAGACCCTCGAGCTTTTAAACACAACAATTCCTTTTTTTCATAGAAGAAAAAGCTGTTTATGGTATTATTAGAGATTTTAGAAACTATGATTCTATAGCTCTCTCCCACTCTCTTTTACAGGCCTGTGCAGGTGGACTCATTGTTAAGGACCCTGGATATACTGACAAAGATACAGGGGTGGGAAAAAAACCCATCAAAATGCTTTCAATTAGAGATATTCTGTAACACACCCCATGTGTGTTACATACGTGGTGTTGTGCTATCATATAAAGATGTGATAGGAAAAGATCTGGTAAATAAGGGTTCATTCTAAACTGATGCCTTAAAAAAAACCCCAGAAGTTCCCTACTGTTTACTTATACCACCCAGCCCTCATGTTGAGATTACAATGTCATCTATGTCCTTAACAAATTTTCTCAGAATGTAAAATTTTTCCTACAGAAGAGGAGAAAAATATTTGAAAGCCTGTGATCATAAACTCTCACATAAATCATATATGTTACATGGAAATACAGCGTTTGTATGAATTCTCTCATTTTCAATGCAAGTCTGAATGCTCTGCATGAAATGTGTGGCTTAAGCATCCAGAATACTAAGCCTCTATGCATATAGTGTATCAGTGATTCTAAAGAAGCAAATCTTCCCCTTTCTGACCCAAGGCAGCTGCCAAAACCTGCAAGTAGCCAGTGCTCTCTAGATGCTACAGCTTCCCTCTCCCCAGCTTTCCTATTCCTGCGATGTGACTGCCTGAGCTCTGCATACAGAGAGCCCTGGATCTGTGCAGAATGAATTTTTCCCCTTCACCTTCTTGTAGAAGGGGCCTCTCCATTCTTTGCCCCAGTGCTCAGTCCCAGAGCTGCAGGCTGCTGCCTGGAAGTTGTGAAAACAGACAGCTTAGGGGCATTGTACACTCCTGAAACCTGAGCGTGCTCTTAAGTGTCATTACTCATCCAGGCAGCTTTTCTTTCCCCAGCCTTGGCGAGCTTTCCTCCCTGAATCCTCAAGTGCTTCAAGGGTTGGAGAGCTGCCAGCCACCAGCTGCACAAGATCTTAAAGAAACCTGGACCCATTTTCATAATTTAGGAGAGCAAACAAATAAATTTTTAAAAAATCAAATTGAGCGGATTCAAAACAGAAGGGGGAAATCCTCTGCCTCACTTCCCCTCATCGCATCCTTTGCTTTCATCCCCCATAAGAAAAACATCTTTGGAAACCAATATTAAAATACAAGCTGAAAATTTAAGAAGATTTTGTGACATCGGGGAGCAACTCAGAAGGGACAGTCATCTCTGCCCAAGGCTTGATCCCTGGAAATCCCAGCAACAGCTCAGCAGGGAACACTGCAGCATCATGGAGCAAAAGGAGGGATTTTGCTTCCTTAGCACTGGGATCTGCTCTGAAACTGTCTGGAGAAAGTGGAATTTGGTTCTCCTTGGGAATGAGAAGCAGCACACATTTTGCAAACTGCAAAAATGAAATTATAGTTCATGGCCTAAGTTCCCCATTCCTAGGAAGAACAGCCCTACTCACATCATGACCAAGTTGGAAAAGAGCAGAGAGGAAAAAGAACAAAGCAGAGAGATCAGTTACTGACTGCAGTCTTCCCAGCCTCCCTTCCTTGGCAGCATTTTCTTTAAGGAAATGCAAGAGGGTACCTGAGCTTGTCTGCGATAAAGATCACCCTCCTTTCCAGCAGCAGGGAGGCAAAGACTCTGCTCAGATGCCGCACGCTGAGGGATGTGAACAAGGACTCAAAATCAACGTGCTCAAGCCTGGAGTCAAGAGGCCGCCGAAGCTCAATGACCTGTTGGGGACAAAAAGACCACAAGTGAGCTTTTCCTGCCCACCCAGACTTGGCAAGCAAGGAGCCAACAGGTATTTTCACAGCAAACAGGCCTCACTGCCTGTGCTGGCAAACACCACACAGTGTTAAGTCCTCAAACACAGTCTGTCCAAAGACCTCCCATAAATCCTTCTTCCAGATGAAGACAACCCAGAGTCCACTCCAACAGGCACAGCACGAGATCAACCACAAGTTCTCCCTACTGGACTGAAGACAAGGAGCTCTTCATAAGGAGGAAAACTAGTTTGTGTCCAGCTAGGAGCGGCTTTCAGCCTTTCTGGCATTCAAGCAGCAGAATATCATGGAGCCTTTCAAATCTACAGTCTGATTTTACAGTTACAATTCTTTTTTTTTTTTTTTACTGCAAGAATCTGGATGCTTAACCTACTGACTATAAATTTTTTATATCAGTTACAGAAAAGAGCAGCCTGTGGGTATTTTTCTTTGTTCATATCTACTTAAATAATGCCTGTCACAGCACCTTAGCACTTCATACTCCTTATCTTACACAGATGCTTATCTAAATTGTTTTTGAAAGCCTCCAACACCACACATTTCATAAATCCCACAAGAAAATTACTCTAGTTCTGAACTACCCTCACCAACACCAAACCTGCAGCTGAAACATGTCAGCATCAAATTAGTTCAATTACTTGTTGTCACTCAGAACAATTGGTCACCTTCCTCTCTGTTGAAAGGTTATCACATGTCCTTTGTCCTTTGTTTTCTATATTAAGCAAACAATTTTCTCAAGCTTTGCCTGTATTTTCTAGAACACTTAGTAAGCAGAACCACTCTTCTGGGGCTTTTTTCTAGTGGTTGCATTTTCTGGAAAATGGTACTCTGAATAAATTTTCACTGATGCTGGAAAGCAGAAAAATTGCTTTTATTTATTACTGCTTTCATTTATTATTCATCACTTGAAATTGCTTTCACAATGAAGGAGTTTGTCTAAATAATGCCACACTGTTACTTTTGCTCACTTTATGGCCCACTATACCACCAGATCCTTCTCTGAAGTACTGCTGTTCACTCAGTTACTATCCTGTCGTGTTAGACTACTCCTTTCTTCCTTCCAGCTTTTGTGCTTCACCATATTGAAGTTCACACCAAATCTTCAATCTACAGAATCACAGAATCATTTAGGTTGGAAAACACCTCTAAGATCAGTGAGTCCAATCTTTCACTGATCACCACCTTGTCAACTAGACCACGGCACTAAGTGCTACATCCAGGCATTTCTTGAACACTTGAACATGTTTCTGGAATTTAGGAGAGGTCACTTTGAATTTTAATCCCTTATTCTCCAGTGTGCCTGCAACCCACCCCAATACTGTATTGTGTAAATGTGGAGTTGATTCCATCAACCAGATTATTAATGAAACATCAAGGATCCTAAACACAAAGCAGCCAAAACATTCTCACAGCCTGACAGCACACCACTGGGACTCTGCTCCTCGAATGCACATTTTTAACCAGCTGTGCATGGGCTGTGCAGTAATTTCATTTAGTTGGGACTGTTTTCAGTTGGGTTGAGGAGAATGCCCTCATGTAGTGCTGTGCTGAAAGCCCTCAAACACAATCTTTATCAACTTGCTCACTTTCCTCCCTCTCACATTTAAGGCATACACACCCAAAACAAAGTGTGTCCAAAACTACATTCAATTTGTCTCCCCCCATCCTCCCACAGTCCTTCAGTGCTATGCACAAAATCCCTCCCACTGTCCTCATGCCATATTGTGTGACATACAACCTCCATGCTCTGAAAACATCATTTTGAAAGGCTGCAGCATTAGTCTGGTGTGGTTTCAGGTAGTTTTTGACCAGAACTCCACAACCTATTCCATATGAACAGGTGTTCTGTATTAAGGATGCTGGAGCGCATGCTATGAACCTCTCATGGTCCCAACTTCCAGTCACCAGTCCTTTGCTATTTGCTGGCCTGTTTCCCTCTCTCTAGGATGGGGTCTTTACCTCTGTTCCTGAGCCTGGCAAGAAGTTCTTGACTGTAATTGTCCGGCCCAAAGCTGGGAATGGTGCCTCCATGACACTCCTCATGAGAGGCTGCACCAGGGCTGGGGAAATGCCCCGTCTCTTCTCAACCTCATCCAAGATCTGAAATAAAGGCATGAAGACACAAAAACATGTAAATCAGGAAGAGGGAGGTAACACCAGGAATGAAGTGTACTGGCATCTATGTTCTCTCTCTAATCCAGCATCGTCGTGGAGCCTTGAATCATAAGGAAGAAGGTAAAAGGTACAACTGAAGACCCTTAACTTCCTTTAGCAAGAGAAATGCAGCTCCAGTGAGGTCACTGGAAAGCTTACAAACTGTGAACTCCCCACCACACTCAGTCAGGACTCCACCTTTTAATCTCTCTTGCATTCTGGTAGTTCTGCTAAAGGAAGAAGGCAAGAGCTAACAATCTAGTCTTCCTATTAACTGCGTTTTTCCTAGGTTCTGGAATTAGCACGTGTTTGCCTCGCTAGCAGCATTTCAGGCCTTTTCTTCAGCCATCAGCTTCCCCACTCTTCTGACATCAGCTTCACTTTTAGGTCCCTCTTGACATACAGCACAAATTCCCCCTCTCTCTCCCCACTCACCTTAGAGAAGAGGTTGAAGCATCCAAGGCGACTCACAATGCAGTAAACTTCTGGGAGACGCTTCCCTTTCCCACTGGGCTTTCAAGACAAACACAAACACACACACACAGAAGAAAAACCACCAAGAAAATGTCAGAGTAATAACTACTGCAAAGATAGAGTGACCAGTCTCTTAGTTCTGCATCTCACTGGCTGGCTCAGAAAGTGGCAGACATGTGACAGTATGGTGATGATGGCAACCTGGCTCAAACCCTGGTACGCTGGAAACGGCATGGAGAAATGGGCACAACCACAGTATGGTCCCAACCTGCCTAAATTCAATGACAAAGGCAGGGTAGACTGCTCTACAGAAACAACTCTGAGCCTATGGGACCAGCACAGGGTTAGACAACTGTCCAATAGCTATCCAGACCTAAGGGATACAAAGCCTGTCTTCAGCTTAGTGGTGAAACAACAACCCACGGTCATAATGTTAAGTGCTGGTGTAAGAAAAATGCAAGAGAGGCACTTTGGCACTGAACAGAAGAGAGCAAAGCTGCTCTGCTGCTGCTCTTTCTTTCCACACTGAAAGAGAAGAGCAGCAGCTTTCCACTTTCCAAAATAGATGCCAGTAACATCAACCCCACAGAAGGCTGCATCTCTAGGAAAAGATAAAAACCCAGGGATAATTACCAGCAGCCTCCTACAGTATCCAAATCGCCTGCTTCCATCTTCTCCCGTCAGGACAAATGAGAATGTTTCACTGCAGAAAAAGAAATCATAATGACAAGATACCCATTACTGACATACAAACCCAATAAACCCAAAATATTCCTGCATTTCCAATACACCCCTCTCAGGGCTCTGCCCAATTTTCTACTGTAACAGCTCTTGTACTTAAGTAGGTCGATAGATAAATCCGTTTCTCCTGAATCAGGATGTAAAGTACAGTACCTACCTGGCAAACTGATGGATGGGGGCCCAGTCCTTTGCATCAGGGAAGCAAAACTGGGGAATAGCTTTCAACTGATCTTCTGCCTCACGCATGAATTTGAACGAGCGCTCAAGCTAGCAGAACAGAGAGAAGGAATGTTTCCAATTAGTCATGTGGGGATGGAATGACTTCAAATATTTCTCCTGTGACAAATGAAGAGGTGATGACAGAAGCTAAGCTTCTGCCTGGAAGATATTAAAATTTCTGTGATTCTGGCTCACCTAATCTTTAGATATCTTAAGGTACCTCTGTGCCCCCAATTCCACCAAGCCCCGCATCTGCAGCACCTGCCCCTGCTATATTGTGCCTCTAATCTGTGACACAACTTCCAGCAAGTGGAGAGAGAACTGAAGTCTGAGGGGAGCTCTGGTTACATCCCATTTACAAATACGCTGTCACACTGGCTCTGTGTTTCTCCCACTCCTCGTTCCCTATACTGAGACAGCCTATTGACAAAAGCTGTGCCTTCCCTTTAAGAACACGTGTCTTCTCCCAACCATCAGTTTTCTTTAAAAAGAAAAGGGGGAGAAAGGGAATAGCTACATAAAAGTCATAGCCAAGGGCAGGAAAAGATCTAAATCAGCTGCTCTTTCATCAGTGAGGGATATTATGACAATTCTATGGTGGTGACTGCAGCTCCTCTATCTTCAGCCTCACTGAACACTGACAGAGCAGAGGGGTTACTGATATAACATGTAGTCAACAGGGAAGCTGCAGCTTCTCCAGCTGTGCAAGTGCATCAGGCAATCCAAGACACATCAGCCAGACCCTCCCGACAGGCAGCGCACCTTCAGTGGGAACTGCTGGGTAACCTCAGGGACATAGGCAGCCCCAGCCTGCTTCTTGTGCAGCGACACCACGACGAAGTACTCGAACAGCTGCCTCTCTTGATACTCAATCAAGTCCCGTTCCAAGGTTTGGTACCGCGGGGTTTGCTTCAGGCGAGACTTCACATGCACCAGGCGCTGGCTGTGAGCTACAAAAAATAAAGATTAGACACTGTGACTTTGTCTGGCTCTTTGCACAGAGCATCAACTGAGACTGAGGGATAAACTTGAAATCACCTCACTGCATTTGCTTTGTCAATGGCTGAGTAAGATGTGGGAACCATTTGGAAGATGCACTACAAATATCATCAGAGATGGGCCATAATCTTGTGCCATCCCCCTGAAGAGCTTTGGCAGCAGAAGGATTTCATGGATAGCTTTTACAGCTGAAGACAACCCAAACTGATATCCATATGGGACATGATGTAACAGATAAAGTGTGGTCATTCATCCTAGCACTCATTTACGCAGTTTTTAAAGCCAGCACAGTTAGGTGATTGATCACCTTTGTTCAGAGGAGGCTGTGGGTAGCAATCCCCACAGTTTTACAAGAACAGCACTTGGGTCAGGCTAGAGCTCTGCTGCCTGAGTAATGCTGGGAACTCCCAGATTCAATACACCAGATGGGCTGTAGGTTGACAACAAAAGAACATGAAGAGAGGTGCAAATGAAAAATGCTGGCTCATGCCAGTTCTTCCTGTGCCTAAAACTAATCTCTCAGGGCCATGCTTCTACAAGTTCACCCAAGACAAAGGGAAAACAAGAAAAACTGCTAAGCAAGCTGTAACTGCAACACACACATGAGCCATGGGACAATAAACATTCCAGCATGGAAAGTAATGAAAAGCTGCCTGCTGAGAAGAGACCAGATGAGATTCCCTGAGACCATCCCCCTGCTTTGTTTTACAGTTGCATCCCAAATTAAATCTCCATGATGTCTCCCTTACCCCTACTACAAAAGAAAGAAAGAATTAACTACAAGCACAGACTACAGCACACTCTCACAACTTTGCTTTTTGTGAAGGCAGGTGGCAATGCAACATTTTGACAGCAAGAACAACCACAGGGATACTGCAGGGACTCCAAAGACATAAGATGTCTGCTTGGGAGACAGGGCTTCCTGAGAGATAGTATATAGATAAAGTATATAGACACTTGATCTTTTGTCTGGTAAAGTGCCACTTGTGGACTATTCCAGACTATTCCAGACAGTACAATTTAAAGCAATCTTGAGGTGCCTCTTAAATCAGAAAATGTAACAAACCCTGGACAGTTAAAGCCTTGGAAAGATGGCTTAGACTCCTTTCTCTTGTCACCTATTATGTTATTTGCTCTAAGGCTGCAAATCTTCAAAAGTTTTCAGAAGTGGTTTCTGTTTCACCAGGGACTTCAAAAGGAGCAGTGTCACAGCAATGCTGAGTGTTTCTGAAAAGCTTGCTCAAGATCCTCATTGTTTATATTCTGTGCAATCTACTAAAGATAGCAGAATTTTACTGCTGTCATCACGGCAGAGTTTGCCTTCAAAGATTTTTCCTTCCCAAGGGTCAGCACTTCTGGCTCTGACACTCAGTCTTATGATTTACTGTGCCTCAGATGATGTACAGTGACTCTCCAAGCAGAGGTAACTGGCTGGTGTGATTGGCCTGTTACATAAAACACACGAAGTTCCAGATACAAGAGACTTGCTAAATCATCTCACTTTCCTCTTTAAAAATAGGAAAGTCAACAGTTCAACAAGGCATAAAGCAAAATACAGGTGTACTTAGAGCAAACAGCAAGCGCCAGAGCTCCTATTCACACTTAGGTAGACTTGCACAGCCATTCAGCCCCAGGTATGGATCTGGATATTGTTCAGAGTTCTGTGCTCTTGGATTTGAGGTGACTTAATTCCCAGCCACAGCCACCGTGAAACACAGGACGATGCACATGATTCACTATGGCAACCAGTAACAGACAAGAGTTTGAGTCTTCCTGGCCACATCTACATTGTCTTTCTCAGCTAAATCTGAACATGGTCTATACTTCACCATATCATGTTTCGAGACAGTTGTGAATGTAATTTCTATGCAATCTGGGCACAAACTCTGTCTCCCTGCCTCCAGGCAAGCCCAAGAACTAGTCAAAAGGTAGGTGGTGGCAGCAACTTTCAGCTTGATCTTACTAATTTAGCAATACAGATAAAAGACTTCCCAATGCAGATGAGAGCAAGAGCATACAGCAGTTCTTGTGTGGGACTGTGTGTTCATAAAAGGGAGTTCAGTCTGAGGTTTCTTTTCTAAAAGCCTGAAAGAGAGTAAGGACGAGCACTCCTAAACACAATGCACTGTGGTTGACACAGAGCCCAACAGCTGCTTACACCTGTCTTTTCAGCTTGGGCACTGACCTGCTATCCAGATCAGGTGTGCCTGTGAGTCAGGAAACTTTAGAATCTGAGGGAGTTTCCATCTCGCATTCTAACTCTAACAGCACTTTGAATTTGCCACACAAATTCCCGTAAGATTGTAATGTCCCCAGCATGTCCTGGGGCTGATTACCAGTACAAGAAGGTTTCAGGAGACTAGGATGGAGATTGGTACACCAAATAGCTCTACCAGAGTGAAGCAAGCCAGTTCAGGAGAATTTAATTAGCAATAAATTATATAGTGCAATTCTGTTTTCCTTGCCAGCCAGTGTGGCTGGTGGCTTTTCTCCCTTGGTAAACATGTGATGGGTTTCTGAACACCCAGTCCCATACAACACTGCTGCTGTCAGCCTGGTCACTCATTTCTGACTCTGAACTTAGAGAAACCTCACTGACTACAAAACTCAGTGCAAAGAGCCTTGATGGGAGTTGGAACAGATGTTTGGTTTGGGCGCCTACAGCCCTTTTCCCATGGATTTTCTTCTGCAGTATTGAGATCTTTGTCTTCTCACTGTGTTCTATGCAGAAACAAGCTCCTTCTCCAAAGGCAGAACACAAATGAGAGACCTCATCCCAGGAGGTCAGAGCACAATTTATCAGGAGCCATTTGCTCCCTTCACACATTTGCCTTACCTTTCAGCTTCTCTTCAGTGTCACTGTCTGATTCACTGTTTTCATCTGTAACTAGGTAAAAAAGAAAGGGGAAGACGAATTAAATAAAATCTGCTTATAACTGTGTGTTTCTTATCACTGGCATGAGAAAGCCAGGTCTGGTAGCTTCAGAGGGAAGACAGTATAGGTCCCAAGGTTCTTGTTCTTTTCAAGGGTGCACATACCCACAGACATTTAGCTTACCAACCTTGCTATCTTCCCATTCATTCAGGGAAAAAAACACCCAAACACCAAACAAACAACAAAATAATTTTGCACAGCCATAAAAGTTGCATAAAGAATAAAATGCCACGGCAGTGTTTTATCCAAGTCTGTATAAGCACAACACCGAGGTAAAATACTGATTAATATGCAGTAGTTCATGGGACAAGGGACAAAAACAAGAAAAGAAACAAAAAAACCCACTATCAGACTGAATCTGACTCAAGGCCTATATGGTCCAATAATTTATTCTGTCAATGAGAGAAGGGTATAAAAAGTCTGGGATGCTTCCCCTGAAATTTCATATAAACATACCCATCCACCCTGTGGGTGTCTAGTCTTTATAAAATAGGATAAACAGTAAAAATTAATTATGGGAAACAAATAGAGCTGGTGGTCACCTTTTGCTGGAAATTGGAGTGTTTTGGAAAGAAACAGTGTGTTGGAAAGACCTAATTTTAATTTTTACAGAGATGAGACGTTTAAAAGTAATTTCTCTGAAGTATCTAAATGCTTTAGGCAAGCTGTTAACTGACAGTGGGAGGCTGAAAGTCTCAATCCTGCTATGATGGCAACAGTCCTACAGTCAACTCTCAAAACTCTGACTCCTAACTGAGGCTATTTGTTTATTAGGATGAAGAAGAAATAGGACTGTTTCAAAATCTACTGTCTTCTGTTGGACAGTTCACTGAAGTGACACATTCCTGCAAAATATTTTGATCTCAACAAATCAGACTTTTTGGACAGAACATTCCTCTCCAAAGCTTCCAGCCTATTCCAGAAATAAACATCAAAAAGGGGGGAACATGTTTGGTGCGACCTATAAGGTTATCATGCAAAGCCATGGAATGAAAATGAAGCAAGAAAATCAAAAAACTTCCATTTTAATCGAAGTCTTAATTGGCAGAGGAACGGCTCTCATCTTACAAAAAAAAGAGTGGAAACTCCAACTCAGTTTGGACCGGAAGAAGCGCTAGCAATCGTCACATAAATCACAAAGCCAGCCTAAAGTGTAAGACAAGTCCTCAAAAAGTCTTAGATGTATCATGATTCAAAGTTCCTTTACCTTTCCCTGAATTGCTCTCTGTAGACTGCGACAGTCTCTTGACACGTTTCTTTCCCCTCCGTGCCTCATAAATGGCATTGATTTTCAACACAAGCTGCTCAGCAAACACACAAACAAACAAGGTTATTTTCCTCTGCAGGCAATAAAGTAAGTTAGAATTTCATGCAAAGTGCTCTGTTTCCCAACTTTGGCCATATTGAAACTCTTCCCTCGATGGCCCAGAGCTCACAATCACCAGGATCCATCCTGTGCTGCCAGTGGCCACGCTCACTCTGGTACAGAAGCGGGCACAGCAGGAGCCCAAGGTAACAAGCCCTGATGAAAGGCCATGTTTTAGTGCCTTCCACACTGTGTGGCCACATGAGCTTGACAGTGTCCACCTCTTCATACTGTGATCAACACTCCAAGGACCAGAGGTTGCCTTGGAAACCTGTCCTGGTCTGCAGGTTTGGAAGCAGAAAACTGGCTGGAGGATGACTGAAGAAACTGAGATGGGTGGCAGTCAGCAATGTTGAAGTATTTTATACCAGTGGTTTTCTTTGCAAATCCTTTAATCCCTGGCCTCCCAGCTGACCAGGAGAGAGGATGTTAGTGTTGGGCATAGCTGGGCTCAGTGGCTCATTCAGTGCCTCTGGTCTCTGTTCATTCCTGAAGGGAAGGGGAATTGCAGTAGAACCATGCCGGGATTCCCCAAGAAGATCTGCTTCCTTGTCAAGGTCCCAGGCAGGAGCAGGAGGCTACAGCTTTCAGATTTATTTCAGAAAGTCTGTGATCCCTGCACACATGTCCTGAGACCTCAAGGTAAGACAGGCCCACCACATACTTGGTCAGGGAGCTCTGAATCCGAATATTTAAGTGTGAGGCAGGATAATCTGATGTGGAAGTACAGCCTCCATCTAGATGCCCAGCTCAAGTCTCAGGTCGATGTCATCACTGTCACAGCAAACCTCAGTTCTGAGTTTGGTCTGCAAGACTGCTCAGTGGCACAGTCTGGTAAGTAAATCCTTGTAATCTTCTTTTCAATTGACATAAAAGTCACACATTGTGAACACACCGATAGAGCTCAAGCACCTGCACAGGTGTGTAGGCATACTGGGAAGGAAAACCTGAGACATTTGCAGTCTTTAGCTCATTTCTGAAGGGCTGAGGTATACAGAGAGGGCATTCAAAAATCAGGTATGCAAACATGAACACAGATTTGGCAACCAGGACACAAAGACCATATACAAACACATCCCTTTTTCCCCAAATGAAAACACTGGGTTTGGAAAAAGATCACCACAGACAAACCCTGGTAGCCTCTGCTTGTCCAGCAAAGACTGGGATAAGCAACTGTGTTTTTATAACTGTGTCTTTGAAACACTCAATAGATAGACAGCTGCCAAACCTCATTTGGACTGAATACACATCCTGCCAGATTTGAAAGAAAATAAAATTGAAACAGAGTCATGCTGTATCTAAATATGAAGTAGGAAACACCGCTGCAGAAAATGTTCGTAGACAAGTCCTTTTGTCACTCAAAAGTCACTATGTTCATTGCTCACCTCCAGTCACACCTTAGCTTGAATTAGAAACAGCCAGTGCATGAATCAGACCGAGCAAAGAACAACAGATTTTGAGGAGGAAACAAACATACAACACACAGACAATTTCTGACTGTCCTATCCAGGAAGCACAGAGGGAAGTATTTTGCAAAAATATTAACTGTTTTTTTCCCCTCTAACATACTTCAATTTTTATCCCAAAATTACAATCCTTTTTTTTTTTATTATTATTTTATCTCTCCCAAAAATCATAAAGTCTCAGATTGAAAAATAACTTCTTCAAAACTTGCAGACATGTTTGTGTGCCTTCTCCTTCAGGCAGAAAGGGGGTTAAACACAAGTCAACAGCCGGGACAAGAGCAATATTGCAGAGATGGCACATTGGGAACTAAAGAAAACATTGTCTCATACTAACATTCCTGCCTGGAAGAAGCCAAATAAAAAAGACAAAGACCTGTATTTACCTTGGGAATCTTCCTTCTCCTCTTGCCATTCTGGGAGTCTCCCAAGGAGAAGAAGGTGTCGTCTGGACTGCTGGGGGTTGAGGGAGGGCTGATTTTGGATGGTGACCCAGTCCCATCACGGCTCAGTTTCCTTATGTCTGGCAGTTTGAAACTCCGACGCTCCGAGTTTTGTCGGAAAAAAATGGGTTTGGAAAGCAACTGGAAATGAAGGAGAAGGAATGAATGACCACAGTACCTCCTGTACCTTTGCTTCATTGCTAACTGTCACCACAGTAAATCCAGTGGGGTAGCCACAGCACTCAGTTGTCAAAACAAGAGTGCCCATAGATTTCTACACATGCAAGAAACCCACCCATCTGCCTGGCTGGATCATCTTGACCATCTTAACAGCAACTTAACCATCTCATATTCATTCCAAAACCAAACACAACCTCAGGGTTTGGCCAAGAAGCCTTGCTCCAGTGTGAAAAAACATCTCTCAGGACTTGGGTAATCCAGAGGCTGGGATTGTAAACAGGACAAGGCTAACCAACCAACTGACCACAAACATTTGGGATAAGGAGCAGCTAGCCAGGAGAGAGAAGCAGTGAGACTGGACAAAAAGCACTGTCAGTATGGCTGTCTTTGGCAGTAAGCAGAATCAAATATTTCAGAGGAGGGTACAAAAAAAGCCGTGACACAATTATGGACACTGGTTTCCTCCTAAACTCATTAGCAAGTTCAATGGGAGCACAATAGTAGATATTTCAGTACCAGAGTAAAGTTCTTAAAGCCTCTGATCAAAAACAGCATCAGAGAGGTAGAAAGCTCACTTCCACATACTCTTCTCACCAGAAGGATGCAAACCACTTCTCACCACAAAGACTGTCAATAAGAACACTTTCTGTCATCTCCTACAGAATATCCCAGAGGTTATAACAAGGTTAAACTGCACTTTTTGTGGGCACTGTGGCTGCATTCCCAGAGGATGTTATCTATACAGCACTAAGTGTGGGGGAGAGTTATCCAACCTACTTCTGAACAAGTCACAGCAGCATTGTGACTGTAGCTGAGGCAGCACCATGATCTGCCTCCATCAACAGACACACTCATCACCTATTAGTCAGACCAATTAATTCATCCCGGTTAGCTCAGGAGTCTCCGGATGGTTTGGCAGAAGACGCTCAACTCACAAAAACACTTGCCACCCACAGAGAAGTCACAGGTTAAAATGAGACTGAAGATTCTCATCCTGCACTAGTGATATGAGCCACGGCTGAAAGTCTGTGCAGAACCTTTCCCCTCACTCTCTAGGCTAGGTAGGCTCTCCTGCATGATGCACTTGGTGGTTTTAAACACATTAGTTGCCAAGAGAGCTGCAGCACTTCTTTTCTGAGTGATGCAGATCATGGCTTTTAGATCCCAAACCACTGTAGTGTAACACGATTACTCCCGTTCAGCTCTCTCCTGCTGGGAACCATACCTATGGTGAAAGGCATTCCCATGCAACACTGCAGCCCCCTTTTGATAGCACATGTGGGAAATCAGGGCACACAGGTGATTATAAAGCTCTCTGAGGGAAATCAACTCCATCCTGACACTCATATACATAGACCCTTGCTGGTCCAGATCTATCTAGCAGCAAGGAGAATGGATTGAGAACCACAGAACAATTTTCACTTTACAGGGTTGAATTATCCAAAGAAACCTTAGGTGCTGATTAAGCTGGTTGAAAAAGAGCAACACGTCAAGAAACACTGCACATAAAACTTCTAAAAATGTTGGATAACAGCTCTAATAATAGTTGCAACTTGGAAAGCACGGGAAAACCCTTTGGTTAGGAAAGCTGTGTTTAGATCCCTACTATCCACTCTGAGCTCAGCTGTTGCCAAGATGACTTCGCCTGTCATGCTGTCCCTGCTGTTACAGGCTTGGACTATCTAAACAGACAACATGAATCCACCAAAACAGCCTGGGAGGCTGAAAGCAGGGATGGCCTTGGTAAGCCCTGAGCTCTGAGCAAGAGCTGCCAACCAAAGTTTTACCTCTTCTGTTGGTTGCACAGACAAGGAGGAAAACAGCACCAGGCCGTGCGCTGGGTTGTGGTGGGAACACCCTTCTAATGTTGGCCCTCTACCCCAGGGACTGGCATTGCATTACTTACCAGCAACTCATCTCATCACAAGAGAGCAAAAAATGCATCCTAAGGGAGGGGCTGCAGAGGCACCTTGGCATCAGCATGGGCAGACTGCCCACTGACACTGAGCCAACACTACTGCAGGGCCCAAGTACTTAAGTGCCCTCTTTGAGGGGAGGAAGGTTTTCCCACCCTTACAGGGAAGGCAATCCTGGAGAGAAAAAAAAGTGAAAGCCAGCAAACCATTTGTATAAGGGAAATCTGGGGTTTTCTTTACTTTGCTAAAGGACAATCTCACTGCACTCTGTGGTAAAAGACAAAGGAAAAAACCCTGACATGATGAAAGTGTCCACTTTTTCCACACAGGACCAAAATCTACTGGAGCAGGAGAGGTAGCCACTTGAACCAAAAGTACCTTAGTGGGAGTCCCAGGTACAGAAGAGGTGGGGGATGCTGGGAAGGTCAGGACACATTTCTTCCCCAAACAGCGGCTGTTGGTCTCAATGTCTTCATAAGGGTTTTCCTTTGATGGTGGATCTGCCGCAAAAAGCCACAAGCAAGAGACTGTAAGTGCAGAAAATCTTTGAGGTTTGCCATAAAAATCTGTTTGGGGATCTGCTGGCCTTCTCCCACCTCCCACATCAGACATAAAGACCTGTTCTCAAGCATTCCTACAATTGCTTCATTCTCTCCATAGCCCTAGAAGTCCAGCTGCTTGCTGGACAGTGTCCAAACCCTGACACAGGCACATGCAGCCATAGAAACATATCACAGATACTACATATGGAAAAGACCAAGCAAGTCCTCAAGTTCATTTTCCCCTCTCCAGAAGAGCTGTGAGGTTCTCATGCACACTGGTAAATAATTATATTTCCTTCTTTCCACTCTTCTGCTTAAAATTGCCCAAATGAAACTCAGAGCTGAAGGCTAGCATAAAGGCTCTCTGTCCTCTGTTTAAGCTTCACATTTAGGGGGAGTTAAACACCCCTAAACCCTCTAAAGTGATAACCTCTGGTTATCACTTACTTGGGGCTGAAGCAATGCACTGCTCTTGGGCTTACTGAAGAAAGATTTAATCCACTCTCTGAACATGGATGTCTATCATACAACACGGGTTTGCAAACACATCTACCAATCATGGGTGCTTCAATCTCACATGCTGCATTTCAGAAAGAGGGAATGGCCATTCAGTACTGAAAATATACTTCAGTTGTCATGTAACTGGGTAGATTGGAGAAAAAAGAACAAGATTGAGTTCTGCTGCCTGGCCCATCCTCAATCTGCTAGGCATGTCCAATCAGCTTCAGTCTAGAATAAAGAGCACTGTTTCCCTCCTTTTGACAAATAAACCTTGTCATTCATCTGCCTGGCACAATATTCCAGGTAAGCAATGGTGAACAGGTGAAAAGATGGTGCATGAAGGAAATCTGTATGACTTGTTGTGAAATGGAATAATTATCTCAACAGCTAAACCCTCCCTAAATCACACATATGAATGTGTGTGCTTGCACGCCCTTTTGGACACATGATTATCTGAGGGTCAGCACTAAAGTCCTGTGGCTGAAGTCTTGGTTCCCCCTCCATTGGTGTGATTTTCACATCTTGTTTGTTTTGTGGATTAAACTTGTCTGTGGTCTTGTGAAAAACAAAACTGCAGCTTTTTTTGAGTTACCCCTGTCCACTCCTTTTCCCAAGCTTCTATGGTAACACCACCAGGATCACAGGAACCAATTAAAGATCACTGACTCCAGGCAAAGCCTAGACATGCAGCAAGAAAATTAAACCCCAAACATACTCTATTAGCTGACAATTACCCATAACTTTGTTTTCTTCTAATCTCTGTAACTGAAAGCTGGAGGGGAGAGGAATTTCAGGCTGGTGTTTGAGTTCCCTGCAAGCTTGGGACACAGGGGTGTTCTTGTGTTTGAATAGACGGATTTGCCTTTACAGTCACTCTGTAATGCTATCCATGTTATTCCAGCTGACAAGGTGACCCTTACTCAGTGGTTTCTGAGACCTCCCATCGTGCCCCAACATAAAACCCCCCCAGCAGCTGCTTGGAAACTCCCTGTTCCTTTGGCCCTCCAAATAAAGAGAAGAAAAAAAGCAAACACAAGGCCCTTAGCCCCAGAAATGAGGCCGACAGCTTCAAAAATGTCAAAAAGGATGGATTGGAACTACCTTGTCTGTCATCAGTCCCAAAAGAACACAATGCCCTTCAGAGACCTTTCTCATCAAGTATGATCAGATTTTATTCATATCAAAATAATAGTGCCTGGCCTCTTCCTGAGAAAGAGCAGCTCCTCCCATGCTGAACAACACAGACCGCCTTTGTAGGATTTCAGCTGCACGGCAAGAGCCGATGTACCCATTCTGTTGAACTCAGCCAAGAGCCTACAGCTACGAAAACTCGTTAAGGCTTTTTCAAGAGGGAGGCTTCTATTCTGTGTTCCATCAAAGGCCATTAAAAAACACCATCTCAATTTCAAAGATTGTGGGACTTAGCTTCATAATTGCAATGGCACCTGAAGCCATACACAATCCTATTCCTGAGCTGTGGAACTGACTTCAAGGCTATGTTTTCAGACTGTTCGCATTATCTCAACAGTGACAAGCTCACAATGGACAGATCAGAGCTGTGAGAATTAATCGACGGGACAAAAGGAAGGCAGAGGAGAGAAACCAGCAAAAAATAAAAGCTGTTTCCCACATGCCTCAGGTTCATCTTTGAAGCTGATGAGTTTTGAAATATTCCGTCCGTTTTTCTTATTACTTGCCAATAATCTGTGTAAAATGTGTCCCGGTTTACATTCAGATAATAAACATACTTTATTCAGCACCTCTGGTGAATGCTGGTTGACCATGAGTCTCAGTGATTCAGCATTAGCAGCTAACTCCCCTTCCCTGTCAAAAGTTCCTACCCAGGATGTCCTCATAGACGTTCTCCTCAGATAAAGTGCGTGTGAGGGCCAGCTTGGTCTGCGCGTACCAATCCACCCGGCCGTTCTCAGACGATGACTGCAGCAAGTCTTCAAACTCATAGGACTTCCTGCACCATTGATGGGAGAGGAGAAGGAGCAGAGCGACACAGTTAACCAACATTTGTAACCAAATTACAGCTAATTCACTTCTCCAACATGCCACGCAGCAGGCAAAGTTACTGAGATGAGAACGTTTCACAGCCTCATCCCATATAAAGCGTGGAAAAGCACTCGGTTTTTTAACAGCCACACAAATAAAGGCAATTTGGGGATGCCATAGATAAGCTGGGTTGTCATGGCAATAGTACACTGTGAAGATGCAAGTGTTAAGTGACACATCCTGTGACACCACACAGAACTTGAGGCCATGAGAGATCCCATTTACAGCACAGATCCCACCCTTGACAGGAGTATGGGGGCCCAAAATCAGCAATCTGAGCAGCACAGGAAAACAATATTTGCATGCAGGATGGTAAAAAAGGTAAAACCAGTTAAGTGTCCTCCACGAACAAACCTAAAGTTTTGATTTCCTTTCTGCAACCTAGCCAGGAATTTTCAGGTGACAGTTTATACAGAGGGCAATAGAAAAGCTGTGTATTTTATGTTCCCCATCCCAAAAATGTGCGGCAATCATGTGGGAGGGAAGAAAAGGTAAGAAAGCACTCCAGAAGAATATATACATGCCAGCTTCAGTTAGAGGAATAGGTTTACTACAAACTGTGAAAATGCTGTGGTAGAGCCTAGAGATTATCATTCCAGACCCTGTTCCAGACCAGCTGTGGTCATTTTGTAATTAAATAGATTTTCTGCTAAAAAAAAACAAAACAAAACCCCAAATCACTCAATCTTGGGCTTGAAGGCTAAGCCATGTAATACAGTGACCATAAAGGCCAAATCTGCTTTGACTTATCCCTTCACAGTTACCCTGAGAAGTTGTGCTGGCCACTCACACATTCTCAGAGAGATGACTAGGTACTGGTTATGATGGAGATTATGAATGATGGGGGAAGACTTGTCTATCTCAGAGAAAGATGGGATGGTGGAACTGCACCTTCAAGACCAACACCTTTGTGAAACACAGCCCAAATACCTGTGGTCAGCGTTGTTCTTGTGCTTCCCACTCCAGAGCCTCCTGCTGACAGCTGATGGGGGAGGAGAGGAGGGTAGAGGAGGGGGAGGAATGGATGGCAGAGGGGGTAAGTTTCTTTTATTCCTGGCTGCTGGCACCCAGTCCTCTTCCCCCTCGTGTTTGAAAGTCCGCCGGGGCTTTGGCAGTGGGTTGATGAAGGGCTTCTTCTCTGGCACCCCTGGCTCTGTGTACACATTCTCCACTGTGCAGTGCTTGGATTTCACATGAGAAGTTCTTATCTCTTCCAGAGTCCCAAAAATTGGCTCACTGATTTCAAGGTCCATGCCAAGAAGCCTTTTGTTGAGCTCAGCCCCGCATATGCTCTCATGGCCCTCGGGAGCAGCGTGCCCTTGTGCTGCCTTCTCCTGCAAGCACTGTGGGGAATAGTAAGTACCAGGCAACTGCGGCTGCAGTTCTGCTGAGCCATCTTTCAAAGCCTGCTCTAGTTTCTTGACCTGACTAAGTACTGAAAGATTCTCCTTCTGGATCTCCCACTTCCCACCTTTCACCTCCTTGCATTTTCCAGGGCTGAACTCCACTTCCTCATCCTTCTGTGCTTCCCCCTTTCGCTCTGCTGCCTGCCCTGTGCCTTTCTGAGTTCCTGCTTTCCGCTCATTCTCTTTGCTTGCCCCTTTGCACTCCAGTTCCCAGTTCCCAAGTCTCTTGGCCTCTACCTTCCGAGTCACCAGTGCTTCCCCACTCATCTTCTCAGGTACACAGGGCATCTTGTGCTCGTCTTTAACTCCTGGTTCCTCCTCTCTGCGAGGAGAAGACGGAGTTTCCTTTTTCCCTTCCCATTCCGAAATTTTGTCCTTGATGCTGAAGGACTTATTCCTCAAGCCAATTTTTCCAGGTGACCGTATATTCTGAGTACCTCCTATCTGTCTCTTGATAATTTTATTGTTTTCTTTGACATTCAGATCCACAGATGGGTCACTGATAATCATTTTAGGACTAAGCATGTTCTGCTGAAAGCAGTCTAGCCTTGGATCCAGCATCAAGTTCTCCAAGGCTCCCAGTGGGTTCTTCACCACAGAAGAAACTGGTTCAGCTTCAGGTGTTAAACCCAGGGCAAAACAGGCAACTTCAGAACATCTCTCACTCAAAAATCCGCAAGAAGGTCTTTCTAATTCCTTCACAGCTGCTGTATTGTTATCTGGAAGCTTGATCCTACATATCAAAGACAAAAAGAGAAGAAACGTTCACCGCCATTGCTCACCCTTGGTTAAGTTCATCAGCTCCTCAAGCTTTACTCATGAACCTGATAACAGCAGAGGATGCTCAAACCAAGCACTTGAGAAGGGCTTAGAGGGGAGGATGCTCGGGGAAAGGTCCTTCTAGCCAGAACACAATGCTCTCCTCTCATTACAAATAAGATGGTGTATGAAACGAAGCTTTTCTCTGCAGCAGCAGTAGGTGGCAAGTGAGAGAGGTCTTTTGTACATCAGACGTGCTGATGCCAATGAGAGGTTCACAAACATGCATCTGTGTGTGTGTGTCTGTGTGCGCGCGCAAAAGTGCAGTAGAGTTTTGGACATCATCAGGCATTGAGCCAAGAAATGCAAAATGGACCACTTGCAAACAGTAGCAAAATTGCCGCTTGTTGAACAGAGGAGAAAACATGACCCAGCTGGCATTCCTCTAGTGCCTGCTCAGAGGATCTCTGTGCACCCATCCAAATGTTCCCCAAACACATACTGATGCACAAAGGCTGCACTTTTACCACCATCCCAGGCCACATGTGGGCTCAGGCTCCAATGCACCGAGGCACACTCTCAAAGCCACCAGATTCAACATTCTCAGATTAAACATCTTCACTGTTTGAGTCCAAAGTGCACAAAAAATCCCCAGTATATTTAGTCTAGGGATTTCCCAGTGTGTGATAACACAGTATCAATATTGTGATATTTTATTAATATAGTAAAATTCCAGCTGAACATGCAGTTATTCCAATACAAAATATTTCTGAACTAAAGCACTTAGCCACATCCTTGAGGTTTGTCTGGGCTTGGGAAAGAGCACCAGGACAACCCAAGGTAGTTAGTGGGATGCAAACCCATATCATTAGACCCATTAGTTCCATTTAATCACAATCCCAACACTGAGATTCCACGAGGGAAATTGCCTCATTCACTTAAAAGTGTCAAGTGTGTCTACTCCAGAACTTAGCATTCTTGTAAGAGAATCCATGGGGATGCCCGGTGTGCTGGCAGGCCTTGAGCTTTGTCCTGGAGTGAAGCAATGCTGGCAGCCATTGCAGACTCAGTTGTAGTGCAAATTGAACTTGGGACAGGTTTCTGAGCAGAAATGGGACCTGAGTCAGACCCAGTTCTTCCCCAGCTTCACAGACATTTAACTCCTGGCTGTCTCAGTGACACCATGCTTTGATTAAGAGCTGGCACCATGGTCTTTCCCAAGGAGCTGGGTATCACAGTGCCACTGGTGGTTGGACTGCAGAATAGAAATCGAGGTTGGACACTGGGAAAAGCCTGCAATGAGTGGGGACAGTGGGGCTTGTCTGAGGAATCTCCAAGTGTTAATGATTTCAAGTGCAGGCAGGGCAAGCATGGACAGGGATATCATCAGCACAAATGGTCATGCCTTGGGGCAGACCTTTTCTAGCACTGTGAGTCTGGGACATTATAAGTCTGACTGGATGATACAATGCACAGCATCACAGCCCAACATGAGACCTAGGGGTGTGCTTTAACACATGAGGAGAGAGGGACAGTGCAGAGCAGAGAGAATGTTTCCCTCCTTTGTTTTGCTTTGCGTTAGGGATAATAAACATAAGCAAAGCATCCTGGCACTGAAACATGGAAAAAGCTCTCACCTCTCAACGGACTTGCAGACAGTGCTTCCAGACTTGCTGCTCACATCGGCCGCCTTGCTAGCTGTCATCATGTCAGCACACGGCAGGGCAGCAGGTCACCTGCAGACAGACACACAGAAGAAGCATTGCTCTGTGCTCAGCATCCTCTTTTCCTTCTACACACACACATACATATGCTTCTCCTTGGAATCCAAGAGAGGAGCTGAAGCAAGATATGAGAGCTCTCTGAGGACAACCCAGGTTTCCTCCTCTGTGAAATGGGAAGAGGGGTGATAGCATTATCCCTCAGAAGCTCAGGGAGGAGTTGACAGTTTTTGAGGGCAAAAATTGTCTTTGACTCAGCATCAATTGCTGTACCATGACTTGAATATGGAGCACGTTTTATGAATTCTTTTATTTTTGCCAAAATCTTGGTGGATTTAGATTTTTTTTCCCCCTCGAAGAAGTCTAAAACAAAAACAATTTTAAAACAACCTGTGTTAAGGCCACATGTCTGAAGTGGTTGCTGTGCAGACAATACTGTCACAACATTTGCAGCTTGGGACAGAAAACATTTTAGACTGAGGAGACACTGCACTGAAGCCACGAGTCTTCTCCCTGGTGGGTCATGTTAGGCTGCTACTGATTTCATTTCAGAGGACAACTCCTCGTGGGGGTAAGATAAATCAGTCACAAAAATGAGTCATTCTGTTTGCATCGATTTCTAGAATTCATGGAGTCACTGTCCTTCTCTTTTGAGTACCACCACTACCCAGTTAATGCAACAGACTTCATCTTCTTTTTATTGAGCTACAGTGTTCTTGTTAAATAAAAAATAGAAAAATTACTCTGTTACTCTCCAGCACCATCTCTCCTCACTTCTCAGGGTACTCTACAGCATGGCAATGACAACAGGCTCACCATCTTGTAGGCAATACTCGGAAAATCTGAAGCCTTTCAGATCTGTCCATGGGGCTCATTTGACAGGGGTTGCCCCACCACGCCTGGCATTTGACAACAAGACCGGGTGCCTCTTGTCATTAAAAAAACCCCACCATCACAGCAGTAAAAAACAAAAGGATCTCTCATTTCCACTGTGTAAGTTTTTGGGCAGAGAAAGGAAAAAAGCAGGGGGTGGGGGGAAATCGGTTTTGTTTGTTCACAGTTTTCTCTCCCTCCCTTTATTCTACACTGGCAACGTTCCTAAGGCAAGGAGTGAACTCTGGGTCAACTCAATGTGTACACACTTGGGGCAGCTTATTGCTAACCATTTAGCAGACTCTCTTTTCCCAGACAATAAACCCCCTTGGCTTCTCTTCCTCATTAGTAACTGGAACAAACACCCACTTCACTTCTAGACACAGAACAGCCTTGCAACACTGTCAGGAAAATTTACCAGCCTGAGGAACAAAATCTATTCATCCACCCGTTAACTGTTATGGATTGAAAATAATGAAAAACTAACGATAGCTTGTGGCCCTGGCCAAAGAATGACTCACCCAGGCAGCCAAAGCAGATTCCTGCAAAGCTGCAACAGAGCCTGCTCTGCACTTGGCTTACAACATGCCCAGAGCAGGGATGGTCTCTTCACTCAGCACTCATCTCGTGCCTCGCACAGAGAGGTCAGTGCCCACAGCTCCTTGGCACTGCCTCCAGCAGTAAGGAACACAGCAACACGAGTCAGCACACACACAGCCCCTGTGGCTCTGCTGAAATGTGGAATGATCACTTGGGATGAGCTCTTCATAAGATCACACAGTTTCTCCACCAGGAAACTCCATCTCTCGGCCTTTTCCAACAGCTCCCTAACAAACACTACCTTTAAAACAAACATCTGGGTACGAGCAAATGTGTGCTGGTGCTCAGCACAGTCACATACCTGACTCTTCCTGCAGGAGAGGCCAAAAAGAAGATAATACAGAATAAGAGGTGCATTCGTTTCTTCATTTGTAGTGGATGGGACAGACCCCATCGGTGAGCAGAAGCAAGCCATGAGGCAGCTGCTGAGTGCTGCAAGAGTCTCCTGTGAAAGGAGCACCACCACAATCATCAGAACTTGGAACCAAGGCCAGAGGGACATTTGTCCCCTCCAGGCACCACATGTGGCAGGAGTAACCAAAGCAACACATTTGCACTAGACAGATTAAAGAATGTCACAGCTCCCAAAGCTGTGACAACAGCCAGGTATCTATAAACACACCCACTGCTTAGGGGACTAAAGTCATCCCTAGGAAATACACAGATGGCTGTGCCTTCACCCTGAGCAGCAAGGCACACATGGTGTTCTCAGCATCACCTAGGGGATTATTGCAGCACATTAACTGGTTCTGCTCAAAAGAGTAAATATTTATCCAAACACACCAGAAGTCATGAAGGGAAAAAAAAATCTGGAATAAAATAGCAGAAAATAATAAGGTACCTCCCAATTACTCTTACAGTCAGATAATTTGCTTGGGGCCAATCCCAAAACCAAATGAGCTTCAAAGGTAATGAGATCATCTCTCAGGTTAATAAGGTCACCAGAAAGGACTTGTAGGCCTGACCCAGAGGCACTGCCAACACCTCACCAGAGGAAGCTGGGATGGCAGTGACAGAAAATTGCCTCCAGTAGATAGAGAAGATCTACTTTTTGTTTTCTGAGGTTTGGCTGCACAAGGCACCCAGAGCTACCATGATAGTTCACTGCAAAGGGCAAGGGGAACTCTTGTTCCTCCGGACTCCCCACATCTCTGCTATGATCAGCTACACGCCACCCTGACTGTGTGCTGGCTCAGGCTCTGTGTAGCACCTCTGTAGCACCTCTGTGACCTGCTATAGCTCACTAGGAGTTTCTGACAAAGCAGTACATGGAAGGGGTCCAACACGCACACGATCTGGTACAAGGGAGGTGATGAGGTTGTGAGGACAGGAGAGAAAGGCGGAGGGAAGTGGGGAAAGAGCACAAGGGAGCGCGTGTAGGGATAGGGAAGGGAGACCTACCAGAGGCTGAGAAGTATTATCGGAAATGCTTTGCTTTCCTGCCTCATATGCAACGTGACCAGGGCCCTACCAACTGCCTAAAAGAAACAAGCAGGGCTGAGTTCATTTGGCAGGCAAACCGAGAAGGACATACATCAAGCTGGTACTTCTTGACCGATTACTGCTTTCTCTAAAAACTGCACAAAAACTTTCTACCTGCAATGGGAGGCACAGCCCCACAGCAACCCCCAGCCTGAGGCCACTGCTCCTGGCATGTACATCCTGCAGCAGGATATAAAGGCCATAAAAGGGGAGAGAAGACACTGAGCCCCATTTGGAGAACCTTGCCACTGCAATTTATTAAGTAATCCCTGCCATTGTTTGGGGGAACAAAGCAGTCATCTGATAGCATTTCAAAATTAAACTGAAAAAGGAAGGACAGGGAAGGAGGCAGGAGGAAAGAGGGAGGGGAGGGAGCTGTCAAACCTGTTGGCCAGACCCTGGGAAGGATGTGAAGTCTCCCAGCAGAAGCCTCTCGTATCTCCCACACGCACCCGGCCTCACAATTCCCAGGGCCATGTGATAGGGGCTTCCTGCTACCAAGTGAAGTGAGACCTACCCCGACCTCTCTCTTCCAAACAGAGTTCCTGCCTGCTTTGTGTTCGCAAAGAGGCGTTTGTTTACTGATCTATCATTGGCATGCAGGAAACAGCCTTGACATGAGCTGTAATCATCTGTCTCCAGCAATAGCTGTTTGGCTTTCTTCTAATTTAAGTTTTCCTCCCACCCCCCCCCCCCTTCCCCAGTGCCCTCTTCCCCACTTCCGATCAAAACGCTTTTGGAGTACGCACATCTGGTTCGGGGCACTCACTAGATACTAGGAGATGTTTCCAAAGCAACTGGTGAACAAAAAAGAGGCACGGTCCCACCCCCAAAGGGCAGACAAGTCTTTCATGGGAATACCTTCAGGGAGAGGAACACGCCAGCTTTGCCCACTGCACTTGGTGCAGCCACCGGACGATGACAAAAGCCAGAGGAGCACCAAGCACCCTGTAGTCTGTATCATCAGAAATGTACACAGCCAGCACACAGGTCACATCTGGAGTCTTGCCTCCAACAAGATCAGGCAGTGATGGCAGCAAGCCTCCCACGCCTCCCTTCTTTGCCATTTTGTTTGTGGGGAATAAACCAAACATACCTCAAAGAACCCTGCGGTTTGGGGACGGGTATTACCATTGCTGCGTGCTGGAGGCCATATCTCAAGGTTTCCTTTGCTTTGTTTACTCTGCACCTCTCACAAAAATTGGATCCAGCTCCATAATTGGATACTAGCCACACTGCTGATGCATATAAACAGTAAGGCTTCACAGCACCAGGAGCGACCTGCAGCTGGTCAAACTCTCCTCCAAGAAGAAAGACAACCCGCTGTGTTTCTCCTTGTTGCCTACAGAAACTGTCTCTCCAGTTACTTTAATGAATAATTCCGAGCAGCCAGACAAAGCCTAAAAGTAACACCATTCTGCTCCAGAGCTTTACACAACAAAGGATGCAACATACAGACAGCAACGAGGAGACAACAATATATAACATATATGTATATATATATATAAAAAGAACAGGAAGGATGCCAAGAAGACAAAACACTAACAGGAAAAACATGAGTAAGGGGAAGCCAACAGTTAAAGCCTTCAAGGCTCCCTCCCCCAGCCCTTGCTCTGCTTTAGAGCCTGTTTTCCTTTGGGGGAAGCAGCAGGCACGAGGATGCGTGCTTGTGCTCACACACACACAGAAGCCATTGCGTGGGCCCCTGCACACAGCCCCAGCACCAGGCAGCATCCCTGTTCCCAGCACAAACAGCTGCCTTCCCGAGGTCCCTGGCAGCAGTGTAACCTCAGGGAGCGAGCCCCTGCAGAGCAGGGAGGACACCAGCCAAGCAGGAACACAGCTAGAGCTGAGAAGGGCAACAAGACCCAAGAGCAGACTCCCTTGGTGAAACAAGATGCTTACAGTGGGGGAGTCACTGACTCAAGGTGCCCAGTGCCAACCCAGCAGCAAGGCAAGGATTTTCCCGAACTTGAGCTCATGGTGTTTGACCCAAAGCTCCACAACACGTGCCATGAGCCTTCCCTTGCTGACAGCACCAACAGTTTCTCCTCACAGGACTTTTATGAAGTCCACTTCTTTCCTCTCCCAGTCAGCCCTGTAGATGAGTGTACCCCATGGTCTGGGAGGATGGGCCACCTCCCCAGCTGCAGAGCTTCTCAGTGCACCCAGTGAAAGCATGATTCAGCTTACTCATGAGAAAAAACTTTTTTACCAAGAGAGTGACCGAGAGACTAGAGAGGTTGTGGAGGCTCTGTCCTTGGAGATACCCAAAATCCAACTGGACAATGTCCTGAGCAAGCTGCTCTACGTGACCACACTGAGCATAGGGCTGTACTTTGCCATCTCCAGAGGTACCTTCCCACCTCAGTTACTTTGCCATCCTGTGCTGGGCACTGTTAGTTTAGGGCAAGGTGACCTCTTTGCACACACCAATTGTGTCCTGGCCATGCCAGTCTCCTGCGAGCCGAGACTGAAGACATTAACAGCAGGATTGTTCAGTTCATCACACTTATAATGGTATCCTAATTGTAGATAATCAGGCCCAAATTATTTGTTAAAGGAAAAAAAAGCAGGATAAAATTACGCAAACATATCCATAACGGACCAATGACTGGGAAGTGACATGCTCCTACAGTATCTTTTACAGCCAGATCCCACACAGCCTCCTACTCCCCTCACCCCACTCTGTCCTAACTTTTCCCTTTGATCTATCATGTCTTACACCACGGAGCTTACAAGGGGGTCAGGAGAATCCCACGTGTCAAAACAAACTGTATTTTCAAAAACCCCAAGTGGAATCGATGTGCCACAACCTCTCTCTTTGTGCATGCACCCCATGTCAGAGGAACAACGCTGCAATGCCGGGAATGCAGAAACCCAGTGCCAGCAGCGCTCAGCCTGCGTGCAGAAAAGCTGTGCTGTGTGTTATGATATGTCTTTAATTTTATGATATAATTCGGTCTACTGACCTTCTCCCTCTCTAAGCACACAGAACAAACTCTGCCTGCTTATATGTCACTAACTCGATTTAAAGGATTACTATGGTTAAAGGGACTGCCCTGCTCCACCCTTGGCTGCCAGCAAGGTGGTCTCAACCCTGCCCTTGGTAAAGGACGTGCCTGATCACATCTAATGGTTGCCATTGACTAAGGGTGTGCCTACTTTTTTCCTCTCTTTTTGCTCTTGCTTTATATCAGCTCCAGTGCGTGTAAAGCCCTTTCAAGCTAGGATGGGCTTGCAATCTGCCTGGTTCAACTCGCTAAACCTGCAAAGAAGTTAAAGAGAGGAAAGGCAGAAAGTTTTCTGCTCACATAGAGAGGAATCTGAGTCACCTGTCATGAAAAACCCGAGGAGCACTGAAGCATATGGAAGGAATCATAGCATGGTTTGGGTCGGAAGGGACCTTAAAGATCATTTAGTTCCAACCCCTCTGCCAGGGTTGGAAACAAGGCCCTGCTTGGAAAGAAGCTAACCCTCAGCAATGAGAAGAGGGGAGCCAGCAGGACCTGCTGAGGGCAATACTGGGGGGATCAATTGCATCCCTAGGCCACTTCTGTTCTCTAGTAAAGCAGATGGACCCTCGAGAAACTACTCGCACCTCTTGTCCATTACTTCCATCCACCACCCATTTGCTGAAGGTTGTAGGTCAAGCTCCACAGGGATATCACCAGCATCACCTACCTGGCACAGGGAGCTGGAAGGACAGCACATAGGGGACCAAGGTAACTGCTGAAGATTTTAGCTATAAAAAATTCTGCTGTCCATGTGCCAGCTGAAAGTTTCTTCCCATAGAGCCTTGGAAAAGTTAAGGTAGAGATGACACAGGAGTGGCAGAGGACAAATTTTGGATCCAAACAGCACTTCTGTTTCAAAGCATAAGATTAGTCTTCACAAAAAAAAAGCCTGATGTACTTCCTAGCATAGGAGAAGCAGCAACAATTTTCTCCCCAGCTTCACCCTTTGAAACAGCTGAAACATTTTGGTTGAAGGCTTTCAAAAAGTAATTCAGCCAGAGCCACTGCTCAGCATGGAAATCTGTAGACTGAAACAAAAATAAAATTTTGACCTGGAGACAGTAATTGAAAACAGGGTCTCACAATGCGAATTGTCTTCTGTTAAAGGTGGGGCTCCTTGCACCCACTGTTATTAAGCTTGTCCCACATTTCCCATTGTCTTACTTTCCCTTTGTTCCTCCCTCTAAACACATAACAAACAGAAAAAAAAAACAACTCAAAGGGTATTTGACATCCCTTTAGTTTCCTTCAAGCAGACACACCCTCAGCTGGAAAACACAGCATTTCCAGGGTTGGGGGTGGGATGTTACATGACCCTGTCAAACAGAACAGCAACACTTTTTCTGATTCACTGTTTCCAAGCACAGATCTAGTCCTGCATGTATAGATGTATTTTTATGTATATACATGTATATATGCTATGCGTTCTGGTGGCAAGTATGGTTTGTATTACTGCTTTACAGACACGATGAGTCTTCACTTCTGCAGGTAGCTTAACAAATAGCAAGAAAAAATTCACATGAAAAGGAAGAGAATGATTCAGTATTTTTCAATCTGCCTGCTAAAATGAAGTCTAATTGCAATGTTTAGAGGAATGACGTGTTTCAGGCAATGTTTTCTACAAGAAAGTCATGAACAAAAGATTCTAAAAAAAAAAAATTCTAGATGAGGAAACCAAGACCCTGAGAGGTGAAAGCAGGAGCAGAGGACACCAACAGCTCTTCTGTGATGGTTCTTAGCATTACTAGATCATCTTTAGATCTTGTGTTAGCGCACGTGTGCACACACGAGGTTGTTCATCCCCTTTCAAGGTGGGATAATATTTACTTTTGCTTTGCAGCCTAATAAATGAAAATTTAGTTACTTGAAGTCAAGGCTGAAGAAGACATTATTGGTGAAGACTTGCTTGCTGATTACATCAGTGGAGACAGCGATTCATACCTGTTTTCCTTGGCTTTGAAACTACCCACAGAGAAGACTGTAGTCAATACGGAATAAAACAAAGGAAATAAGGACCAGATTTACACGAGTGCACATCTGCCAGCAGAATTGTCTATCAGCCATAAGGAGAGACAGGATTCCAGCAGATGCAGTGCAACTGGCTTCAGTCCCCAGCAAAGTCAAAACTAAATTGGCAAATACTCATTTCTACTATTGTAGCCAACTGATGTAGGTACTTTTCTCCTTTGATAGGAATGCTGAGTTACAAACATACCAGTCCTACTACAACAGTAAATCTCTTCTAGTGCAAAAAGAATTGGAAAGAATTCAGAGTTATTATGCTTGTAAGAAAACCAAACATTTGACAGCATAGGAAACAACCTGCCACTAAAAAATAGTGTTCGGCTCATGAACCACACTGGAATTCATTTTCTATGTGGTGAGATAACCTCTGCTATTCTAATAAACAGGACCCAAAGAGGTCCCTTCAAGGAGCAAAGTGTTTCCTGGCAGGAAGACAAATTGTCTCACATTCAGAAAGGAAATGAAGAACCTCAACTTCTTCCAAAATAAGTTATCATCAGGGAGGCAAATGAAGCCTCAGCAAATCTCTCCTTCGGTGGCCTTCACCCTGTGCAGGATGCTGACTCCTGCCCCTCCTGATCAGGATTTAGCACATGGCTTCCTGAAGTGTCCATCACCACAACCTTGGGGCACCATCTGCATGCTCCAAGAGACCTTCCTGTACCAGCTCCAAGTCCATGACCCACCACTACAGTCTGTCTCTATTAAGC
>NW_016690190.1:3400495-3544451 GCF_001604755.1 Lepidothrix coronata
CATCACGTTCTGAGCTCAAGCAAAAGTCACCTGTAGATTTCTTTTGGGTTCAGGAGACCCCACTTCCCTCTGTCTTGTTCAACCTCCTCTTTCCTCTCCCCCTCACTCTCCCACATATCACAAAGGCAGAATCTGTTTATTGCAGATCTTATTATTTATGGAAATCTTTCAGCCACAGCACAGCACACCATCCCCTCGCTCAACCTTCCTCAGCAGAGAGCAGGGCCAGGCAGCACGTGAGCCGCCAAAGATTTAGCCATCATGAGGAGGAAACAGCTCCAAAGAAGAAAAAAACCTCTGCAAAGAGGGCTTGCATTTATTTATTTTTCCAGGAGGAAAGCTGGTCCCTGTGGGTGTGTGCGTGCATGTGTGCGTGTGTTTGTCAGGACAATAGGAAAAAGGACAGCGGAGCGGAGCTGCCAGGAAACAGTCGGCCATCTGCCCGTGCGGAGAGCAGTTTTTCCTTTTCTTTTGTACTGAGAGGAATGTAGCTGAGAGCCGCCATCCGCCCGTGCTGGGAGGAAATCTGAGCGCCTTTGCTTTGCCAGGGAGATGAAGCGTGGGGGAGGGAGCAAGCCCGGTCCATGTGGTTAAGCGGTCACTGCACTCACGGCCAATAAAAGCGGGGAAAAAAGCCCTACCGAAACCCCCAGATCCTAAGGAAAAAACTCTCTTCCTCCTCCACCCTTTCACATGCGGTTTGATACTTTCTCCCTCCCAGGGTGATCCCAAGCACAGGAACTGCTGCAGTGGCTCAGCAGAGGAGGGTGTCAGGAGGGCAATGGCCCAGGGAAACAAGCACAGGGCTTTCCCCCTGTGCTGACAGTGGCACGCCGGGAGAGAAGGCAACAAAGACAGAAAATCAACTCGCATCAATGTGTTGCTAGTCCGCCCATGCCCTGTCCATAGCCAGGAATTTAGCAACCTGAGCGCAAAACACGAGGAAGGACTCTTGGCTCTTTAAAGGCTCCTCAACCCCACTGGACAAGAGCAGAGCATGAGGAGCAAGTCTGTTGCTCATAAACCATCTATATGCATTCTCCCCGTGGGCTTCAGTACAGCTTCTGACCATAAAACTATGTAACAGAGGAGGAAAAAAGATCTGATCTCCTGGTACTGTCAGGCAAAAATGCTGGCAAGACATCACGAAGGCTTGATGGCACATTCTTCTGCCACTTTTGTGGCAGAAAAGCCCCAGGGAAGTAAATAAATAAAATAGAAAAGAGTAAAATTTTCAAAAGTGACTACACGACTTTGAAGCCTAAAACCCATTTTCACAACCAAGGATCAGATTTTTTTTAAACAAACATTCCTACTAGGCTTGCAGTTATACTTGCAATTCCATCTCCTTATTTTAACTCCCAAATAAGTCCCAGCTTTGACTGAACTAGCTCTGTATTGTATTCATGTGGCACTTAGGGACATGATCTAGTGTGGACTTGGTCCTGTTAGGTTAATGGTTGTACTCCATGATCTTAGGGGTCTCTGCCAACCTAAATGATTCTATAACTGCAGAAGCAGCTAACATATTCAAGGAACTGTAAGCACACATTCATTTTTCACTGAAACAGGAGACGTGTCTAGGTATGGCTGCGAAAATGGAGAGAATATCTCTCTGCACCTTCCTGCACCTACATACCTTGCAAACTCTGCTCCTTACCAGGTGCCAGATCCAGCTCCACAGAGCTGGCAGAACTTGCTAATGTGGGAGACGTCTGAGACAATAGACCACAGTCCTGAAAAAGGCACTTCCAGAAGAACTGATTCATCTAGACATGGTCTAAAGAGCTTCCTCATATCTGGCAGCCCGGAAGACAGACAGACACAGTTGACCCTCTGTACCTGAGCATGTCCAAGGCAGACCTGAACTGACACCTATGCACCCAGTCCCTTTTCAGAAACATGACTCAGGTTTACACATTCTGTTGTGACTTTTTAATCACTCTGCTTCTCATAAAAACAAAACCATTGGTGTAGCACAGTGCGTGACCTGAAGCAAATTCCTTGGCTGTTTCTCTCTTGGTGGGATGAGAGACAAGATGAGAGACAACACAGAGACTTCATATGAGGAAAAATTTTTTTTCACCATGAGGATAATAGAGCTCTGGAACAGCCCTGCTGTCTCCATTACTGGAGATTTTTTCAAAACCCAACTAAAGCCCTGAGCAGACTGGTCTGAACTCAGACCTGAACCTCTTCGAGGAGGCTGAATAGAAGCCTCCTGCAATCCCTCTCAGCTTGGATTAACCTATGGTAACATATCATTAATTACTGTAAAAGTGAGTAATCACTCTCATTTTCTCTGTGGAAAACAAACAAAAAAATCCCTTTCAAAACATTATTACTAGACATTTTCCTCCCCCAGTGATATTTTTTTGCCTTTCTCCAACTGATCAGCAAGGAAGCAGTAAAAACAAGATATATAATTATGCTATCCCTAACACATTTCCACCATCTTTTGTCCATAATAATTCTGTAGTGCCTAACAAACTTCAACAGCTCAATGGAAGCTATTATTGGGGCCATGAATCCACAAGTAAGGCTGCCTTGGCAAATACTGATGAGTGCTGTAAATTCTCACTATTAGAAAAGGAAAATATTTTCTTCCCAAATTCATTCAACTTTCAGAGAGATCAAGGTAAATTTTTTTTTAATTTTTTTTCACAACTAACTTAAAAAACCCCAAACAAACCAAACCAACCAACGAACTACAAAACAAAAATGAGAAATACTGAAAGCATTTATTTGGGAGATTTGTTTTTTCCTTCTGCTGAAGTGTTCCCTTGAGCTTCTCATGGTAGAAAATCTAGAAACTGGAGAATTATCAAACAAGCACATATTGTTCACTGCTCTCTTCCAAGGGATGTGCTAAAGCCAATACATACATAAAGGCTTTAATTTCCATTGTTTACTTTGTTTTATATACATCACACTTTGATAACGGAGAAAAAGCAGAGCACCCATGTACAATTGTCCCCATCAAGCCCTTATCTCACAACCGAAGCAGAGCTATTTGTACACAAGCTTCCAACCCAGAGAACGTGCATCCAAGTTTTGTATTCCAGGGTAACCACAAGGGCATACTCCACCCAAGATGTTTGGATGTTATCCTGGACTGGGCCCCGATACTGTTTATTGTGCACAGGAAAAACTCATTACTACAAAGCCGCCAGCACTGACTGCATTTCACAAGGGCACATTTTACAGGACACAGAACAAAGTATCAAAGTAGGAGTCTTCTGGAGTTAAACCCTTTGTGAAAGCCTTGTCCCCGAACTATTCAATAAACATCATCCCCTTTCATCTTAAATGCTCATAAACATGTTGTTTCCAGTCCAATGCGAGGAGAAATCCTAGCTGCACTGAAGGTACTGATGTGACTGCAGTGTTTATGGTGTGGCTTGCACCTCACCCACCACCCTCCTCATTTCTGCTCGTCCCCAACACAGGTCTATTTACAGAGACACAAGCAGAGCCCTCCCTGATCAAGTCCATAAAACCTCCCTGGATGGGACAAATCTTACAGGCTCTCACGTGATGTTAAAAGAATACAAAAGTTTCCTGCAGGGTGAGACATGAGGTCTCCCACAGCAGAGGACCAGCACTAGGAGACAGGTGATCTACCTGGTACAACACCCTGATGATATGCAGGTTCCTCTATGAAATTCCCGTCCCCTCTGTCCCAAAAGCATCAGCATTACACACTCAGCTTTAAAGGTCTGGCTCAGGAAAGAAGCTGTCTATAAATGTTTGGGGTTTTATTTCTCCTTGTAAAAGATGGTGATTTTAGCAAATGCACATGTTTAAATACCCTACGAACAGGACAGTTAGATCCCAGAATGCTTTGGGTAAGAAGGGACCTTAAAGAGCATCTAGTTCCACAACCCCTGCCGTGGGCAGGGAAACCTTTCACTAGGACCAGGTTGCTCAAAGCACTATCAAACCTGACCTTGAACACTTCCAGGGAAGGTGCATCCACAACTTCTCTGGGCAATCTGTTTCAGTGCCACACCAACCTCAGAGTACAGAATTTCTTCCTAATATCCAATATAAATCTCCCCTCAGTTAGATTATATTTTTTTTAGATATTCCTCACCAGAACCATGTTCTTTATGCCAAGGTAGAAGCTGCACTGTGTTGCTTCAGTTATCCATAGCTGAGCACAATGGATCTTTTGATAACAACTACATTTTCCTTACTGAAAAGAGAATGTCTACAGACATAACTGGCAAACTAAACCTAAACTTGATCATTTAGGGGGAAATTCCCTAAATATTTTCTTCAATTAGGAGAGGCACGAGAAGAGCTTATGTAATGCTATACTTGATCTGTTTCTTGGTTGGTAAGAAAAATGTTTGGCATTCAAATAGGCATTCTTCTTCCCATCTCTTCTGCATGTAATAACTCAAACATTCAGACTGGATAGCATCTACTTAATAAAAATCTGTCATCCACTTCTCCAAGGGGGTTTACTGCATTCATATTGAAAAGAAAAGTAAGACGGGAGAAATTTCAGCCTTGGAAATTGGTTAGCAAGAAGGTGTCTTTGCTTATATGTCTTCCTTAGCAAAAATATTTTAGAGATGCATAGTGTTTGTAAATACTGTCATCATACAAAACTAATAAATCACTCTTCTTTACTTTCCTCAAAACAAATCTGACTTTTCATGATAAGAAAAAACAATGATTAAGAAATCTGTCCTAACTCAGGTCATATGTTTGTCAAGACCGACTTTTCCAAATACCATACACTGAGACAAGAGTAAGCAGCTCATATGTTAAGTATACTCCCAGGTACCTCACATTAACATAATTTTCTATGCAGGAACTAAACTGGAACTGTGGTCTGACCCATCTTAGCTAACTCTTGATGTTCACAAGTGAGCTACTTGCAAGAGGTGATGTGTGCTCTAAAAGCACTCTCTATTCCTGAGGTAGGTACCTCACAAACTCTGAGAGTACCTGTTTCTCTTACCTCATCAGAAATGGACCAGAAACTTATCTGGGCAAGATGCACTCACGTACTGAAATACAGCTGCATGGCCTCAGCAATGCAATTTCCATAAATCACAAACAGGGCTGAGTGTTGCTGGACGAGTAAATTACTTATGGTTTCTGATTAACTGAAATAATTTTTGCCAAATTTAATCTAAATTCAGTATGCCAAAGCTTACAAGAGTCAGGCTCTTTATTGTGACATTATTACCTACCAAAATTTAGCTAGACTGTGTGCGTGTGTGCTAAACCTTCCCTTCGCAGGGAGCTGAAACACTTTGTTTAGGCTTCCCCTCCTTCCTACCACATATTTTTTGAAGGCAAAAATAGAGGGAAGGGAAGAGGTGGGGCTACCCTCCATGCCACCTTTCCCCAAATAGTTCTTTATACAATTTTTTTTTTATTCAACCACAAAACTGAAAAAGCAATACCACAAAATTGCTTCCAAAGCACCAAAAAGCCCCAAACCTCATTTCCAGGTCATTGCTCAGCTAGACAGTGACAGTGATACCATCTTGTTCTTCTGGTGATCTCACCCACATACACCTCACTGCTTCATCACTGTGTCACCAAGTCATGCTGACTCTGTGAAACAACTGCTTAAGAAAAGGTGCATTGCACAATCTTCTGCTTAATTCTGTATTCAAGGATTTTGTGGCAAATCATACCCAAATCTCGTCTATTGCAAAAAATTGTTTACAAGTTAAAAAAACCCCAAACGTTACACGTGCAACAGAGATAATGAAACAGCAGACCTTCTGAAGACCTCAGGAAAAAAGAACAGGGTGGTGATTACCTGTTTCCAGGCCTTTTTGAAAATTTCTTTTTACTTAAAAAAGAAAGAAAAATCAATGTAATCCAAGCTCAGGCTTGATTTTTCAAAAAGCAGATCTTTCCCAGAAGCGTGAAGTAAAAACAAAACACACCTCATGGCTTTCTACAGCTTCCTGAGGAGAGGAAGTGGAGAGGGAGGTGTTCAGCTCTTCTCCCTGGTACCCTATGATAGGATGCATGGGGATGGTTCAAAGCTGCGGCAAAGGAGGTTCAGACTGGACATTTGGAAGCATTTCTTTACCAAGAGGGTGGTCAAACATTGGAACAGACTTCCTGGAGAGGTGGTCCATGTCCCATGTCTGTCAGTGTTTAAGAGGCATTTGGGCAATGCCCTTAGTAACAGGCTTTAACTTCTGGTCAGCCCTGAAGTGGTCAGGTAGCTGGACCAGATGATCACTGTAGGTTCCTTCCAACTGAAATAGTCTAGTCTATTCATAGTAATAATAATGAAATTTTAATGGAAGGCTGCCTTGAGCACGAATGACCTGAGGGACCGAGACTGACATATGTGAATATTCTGGTTTGAAGGACAGAAAAGCTACAATTTGTATTCCAGCAGTGGTTGCTGGTCAGTTGAAGTCCTTCACTGCTCTGAACGCCAAGTTTCTGATAATATTTCCAGATTGCTTCAGATCAGAAAAGTAAGTTTACCCCATGCAAGCAAACATTAAACAAGTGGAACATGAAGCAATATATTACACGTTAGAATAAGTTATTAAGGAAAGCCCAAACAACCAAAAACCCACCTCATCAAATTCTGACAACATTTTATGAAATTTTGCCTTTTAGAGTTGATCCTGTTTTTCCTTGAAACACACCCAAAGTCGTCTTTCTCTGGCTAGTGGAGGAATTTAGGAATTTAACAGGCAAAACCTTGGTTTCCCACTGAATTTGTGTAACGAAAATCACTCCACAAGGAAAGTTTCCTACTGTGCAAACAAGAGGATACTGATGGGACAAGGTTTAGCACAGACTGAGCAGCAATAGCTGTCAGCATTCTCCACCATCACAAGTAAAGAAAGGATTGTTGTATGTGAGAGGTGACACCATGGCAAAGCTTCAACTTGAAGTCACTCAAGTGATCTCCAGGGACAGAGACAGAAATCCAATGCAAAAACAGTTACCATGTGTTGGTTTCCCAGTAGGAAACCTCAGGCCTCTCTCAGAGTTTGACAAAGCTGAGAAATGGCAGCCAGCTAGATCAGGGCTTCTTACATCATCTGGAAAAAGCTCAATATCTTACACATTTCTTTACAGTAACAAACTGTCTTGTAGAATTAGACCAGGGATTGCTGCACATGCAGCCTATCATGTCAAGGCAGGGAAAACCAGAGTCTCAGTTACCAGATCCCAAGCTCCCTGAACTCAAGACAAAAGTTCCCATGGATCAGTTGAGTGCAAAGGATGCTCCAGGGTCTGATTTTGGCCAGATGTTGATTTTTAAAGTGCTACATGTGCAGGTGCAGACATCCTTCTCAGTTTTAGTATGGGACATTTACTTCTCCTTGCTACTAAGCCACTCTGAGCTCTGGATAGCCCAAGACTCAAGTCTTACCTAAAAAACCCTGTGAAGGCTATATTCACAGCATGCTTTGCAGCTGAAACATGTTGTACTTTTTTATGTGGAAAATATATACATCTTCTGCAGGGGCTTACAGTTTATAAGGAGAAAGCTCCAATAGTCTGAAAAGTCTCTCGGAGCTCTTTTTTAATTTAGCAATGTGGTGTGTTGGCTGACACTGGCAAGCAAACTCATATTTATGAAGTGTCCTCTCAGTGCCCTGTGAAATTTGCCATTTCCCTCCATGACAGTCAGTGCTATCTATCACGAGAACATAATCCCCTAGGACAGGAGACCCGAGCCCCTTTGCTGCTCTCCTCTGCAAACAGATGTGTGCAAGTTCCCCAGCTCTGAAAGTCACAGCCAGCTTTTGGCAAAGAACTACAGCAGCTGCACATCTGCAGAGGGGAAAAGCTTTCAGCAAAAAATACAGAGGGGGATCTCATCCTCCCCCTGCCTGCAAAGCAAGCTCAGCATTTGTTCCTCTCCAGATGACACCCTGATGGGTTGATTTAATCATTCACATATGCATGCCTATTCACATTGCTTCCAAAATACCAGGGCTGTGACAGCATCTCACCTGAACTGCTCACAGTAACACGGCTTGTCAGCAAGTGTTTGGCAAGAAGTCTCAAAGGATAAGAAGAGAAAAATCAATGTTCAAGGACACTGCTAATATAAAATGATTCTAGAGAATACAAGTGAGTGAGTGAGAGACCACTTGTGATGAGGAAAACACCTAAGCAGGTGCTTAATTTTAAGCCTATGCTCAAACCCCACTATCTTCCATTAGAGTGCGTGAAGTCCAGTCCAAACTTCCCCGAGCAGGAATGGTTTACTGCACTGAGAACCAAAGTGCTCTGATGGGTGAATCTAAGCATGCGCCGTGACCCACACGTCTGCTTAAATGATATGCCAGACTGGGGGGCACAGCACAAAATATTTAAGTGTAGCAGGATCACGGAAACACTTCACCACTTTTATTCCCAAAGGGAAATCTAATTAAAACACAGAGCATCTAGCCATTTGAAATTATTCTGGTTACAAAGAGCAAGTTGTCCCCCTCGAAACAGTCTCTCTAGTGGATTGCCAGAGTCCCCAGTAAGTTTCTGGAAACACAACTTATGTGCCTGAACTTGGTCAGAAGCCATCTGCTCTCCAGGATCTGCAGGATCAGGGTCTGGCAAGGTCTCAGCCAGAACTCTTTCATCCACTTCCAGGTGAGGTGGCACCTCTCCCCACTCGAGCTGCCCCTAACCATCATAAGCTCTTGATGTTTTAAGCATCTGGGCCAGATTTTCAGATGACCTCAGAGCAAAGCTTTTCTGACTGTTTCTCCAAGACTAGATTTTCTGCCAGGTAGCCCCCTGAAGGTATCTAACCAAGGCAAGACCCTTCCAAGCAAGGTTGGCACCCCATATGCTGAAATGTTCAGCCAATCTGATTACTTACCATGATGCCTAATGAGGAGATGGGCATAGGAAAATAAGAGCTGCCAGCATGTCCTTGCAGAATCTATCTTTACACTGGACTTCATTCAGATCAGTAGCTCTCTGCTGTACATATGCTGGAGGGAACGAGAGCAGTGGAACAAACCTCCACCAGCATTAGCAATACTATTTTACAGAGGAGGCAAGACTAGCCACAGTTATAGATGCCACACTTGAAAACAAAGTAGCACTCTTCCAACAGCTCACACAGCGGGCATCTGCCTTATTAGTGGCACAGCACCAGTAGTAGCAAGTCACAAATCCCACTCTAAACAGCACAGATAGAGCTGAACAACAGCTGTCTTACCTGTCTGGCTTCCTTCCTTTTGCTTTTTACTCTAATCTTCCATCGCGCATCTCAAAATCGTCTCTGCCCCACACCCACACTCCTAGATGAGATCTTGTCAGCACTGCGCATGGAGCCCACTGCATGAAGAACCCAGGGGATGGCCAGGCCCATCTGTTAGAGGCTTTTCTCTGTGTGGGTTGGTGTTTTTATTTTAACTCCCTCTGCTTCTGGGCCCCTCTTCATCTCTTGCTCCTCCCATCTCCCTCTCTCTGCTCATGAGGACACAGTTTCCATCCTGGCTCTGGGCCAGCACATGTACGGGCAAAGGCAGAGCTCAGGAAAAGCCATCTTCTGCTCTCTTTCATCACATAAACACTGCCAGTTCCCAGCCCAGGAGCACAGGGCCGGGCCAGAGCTTTGGCTGCAGTGCAGGGGGACCAAGGACCAGGGACTCCTGCCGGGGCTGAACACAGCAGCCTGGCCACAGTGCAAACCTCCTCTCCTGGCCTTCCTGCTGCTGATGAGCAACTTGAGGCTTTACCGCAACCCAGGAGTTGCTCGTTGGATGGCAGACACAGTTCTGTCTCACATTCAGCAAAAGTCACATGTAACAGCACATAGAGGTAACAGGGAACATTCAAGCCGAATGCTTGTTCACACCAGTGATTAAAAAAGGAGAACCAGAAGCCCCCAAGCAAACCTGGCTGTCAGTGACTCAGCACTGGGATGACGATCTTGCCCAAAACATATACGAAGGCCTCAGAGATGAACTACATCCTAATAAGTTTAATCAGTAAAAACTGACCTTTAATGACCACAGACTATTGCATCTGGTCTGCTAAATCCTTGGAAGTAACAGTATGCCAGCTACAGCTGGTTTCTCTAACCTGGGGAAGGGACGACACACTGAAGCAAAGGAGGAAGGTTATACCAGCACTGACAGTGTTCATTCCAGCAGGCCATTACTCTTTCAAGCCTCTATCCTTCCAACTATGCTTGAATTCTCTCAGCTGCAGAAAAGACAGAAATTAGGTTCTCAATACATGTTATCTGCATTAAAGAAAAGAGGCCCATTGTTTCAAGCTTCTTGCAAGGAAGATTTCCCATAAGCCCCCTTTTGGGATCTTTGTTGAAAACACACAGCACCCCACATTTGACCAGCAAATGTTTAGGCAATTTATTTAGTGTAGAGCAGTAAAAACCCAGGGGGTTTCAGTACAGGATTACCCTGGCCATCCCACCAGGATCATTCCAAGACCATAACCTCTGTTAGCAACTGCAAGGATGACGATATGGTTCAGAACTGCTCAGAGCCACCTCAGCACAGGAGGGACCTGACCATCATAATTGCAGAGCCCCAAAGGCATTGTGCTGCAGGCTCTATGGCCTGAGTTCAGTGAACTCCTGCCTCACTGAAAGACATGAACTGGTGAAGGCTCACATGAGTGGCAGGCAAGGATCCGCTGCTTTGATCAGGAAGATTCTGGGGAATTACGACTTTCACCTCATCAGTCCTAAGTCCACAGACACAGAGTACCTTGACCCAATAGGTTGGTGAACCACATAAAGGCTGGGAGAGGTCTTGAATAAGACCAGCCTATAGGACCTTAAGTATTTATGTATGACGGCAATGATGCCCTTTAGCGCTTTATTAACAGAGGCTTTGACCTGATTCTCAGCCTGTTCTGTGCCAGGCTTCCACCAAAGGACACAGGCCTCGGTTGAAAATCCAGGCTGGTAGAGGGTCAGAGGCTCCAGGGACTCTAGCTTGTCTCAGGCACTCAACTTCAAGATCACCCAAGATCCCTGTGGAACCTTTCAAAAGCACAGCCTTCACAAAGCCAGGAGCCTGGCATTCAGTCATATGGTCATCTTCACTAAAACCTGGGTTGAAACCACCACCAAATGCCATGCATATCCTCATGTTTTCAGCCTTTGCTTTCATTTCCAGAAGCTGAGAAAGCTGCTTAGATGTGAAAACCAGAAAAAAAAAACCCATAAGCAAGAAAAACGTGCTACTGTCCTTTCCACTGTACTTCAGAGCTACAATGAAGAAAACATTGTGGGTTAAATGCTGTTTACAGATAGTACTCCTCAGATGTGATGTTCTTTGAGCTGTATACAGTCAAAACTGTGCTTGCTCATTTCTCATCAGGACTTGAATGCAACAAGAAATTTCTTTCCAGCTACATCCCACTCCCTTCTTCCCTGTGGAGAGTCTCCTCGATCCTTAAGGAACTGCTATGCAAGTGCATTAAAAGTCCTATTTCAGCATTTCCTTTATAGTAGAGGCCTCTTCCAGCCAGCTCTTGGGATCCTGCCAAGAGACATATCAGCCACTAGTACTTAAATCCTTCCGCTAAAAAATGCTTCCCTAAAGAGCTTATACCCCAGTTCTGGATGCCTAAGAGCGCTGATCATCACAATTAACCAGCCTCAACAAGAGCTTAAGAGAGGTCCTTCTCCACTCTCATGTACTTAATGGTGCACTACAGAGACTTTTCTCCCCTTGGTCTGGCCTCCACTTAGTGGGGAGCAGCTTCAGCACAGTTCCAGTCAGGAAATAAATGTCAGGTGCTACAAAAGGAAGGGAGAACCAGCTGCTTTGAATGATGCATTTGGGGGATCCAAAAGAGCATGACACTTATTGGGCACTTCTGAAACACACAGCGCCTCTCCATGTAGGGCTCTGTTGCATGAAAATTTCATTGCCAAATTTCTTAAACTCCAGGCAAGGACTGCACTTGCCTCTCTGCCCCCAGAGCACCCAGCAAAACACAGATTTTAATGCCTGTCCATAGGAATTAGTTATTATGGCTGATATTACGAATAATTCAGTGGAAAAGCTCCTCCTGAACTAAGATCACATCTGAAAAATACAGCTTATACGGCCTTTATTTATTGTCTCCTGGTCAAAATTAACATTTTTAACATGCAAATACACCAGGCATGGGAGAAAGACAAGCCTATTTTAAGTGCTTGACAAAGTTCTAAATGCCCTTCTTGTTTTGGAGAACAGAAAGCAGACAGAGGTTGTCTCAGCAGACAAAATGTCCTAAAAGATGTTCAAAGGCAGTGAGCTGGGGACACTACTAAAAGCAGCACTTTGGAACACTCCACACACACTTGTGGTCTACAAGGAACACTGTACTTTGGGTCTGAGTTGCTGAACAGGGAGTAACTTCTTGCATGGACTGTCAGGACATGGACATACCAAAGGCCAACCCAGGCTTCAGTACAGATCACCCACAGGCAGAGAGTGGTCCCAGCAGAGCCATAAATCTTTAGCCTGCTTTTTACATCTCTGGTCACGCCAGTGCCCTTTGTTTTCAGTGCTTTCTCTTCCGTTTCTCAAACAGGCGCCGTATTACCCTGGGAAATCCCATGGCTTTCCTCTCTTTTCCATACTTAGCATGAACTTAATGGTGAACATGAACACACTTAGTGTTTTCAGTTGTTTACAAATCTGACCCAATATGGTAGCTATGGATTTTCACATGCTGAAATACCATCTGGATTATTTAAAAAAACTCCAAACAACAACCAAACAACCCCCTGCCTCCCAACCCCAACAACCACCAAACCCCACAAACACTACCCCAGTGACAACATTTCAGAACACAACACAAGGGGCTTCCCTCTGGCAGGATGCAATAACTCCCTTTTTGGTGGTTCAGAAAACGGAGCCAGTATTTTATTGGACTTCACTACCACACACCAAGAATGAGTGGTCAGTAAGGTGGCAGCCAACATACAAACATACAAAGCTTTTTAATCCACCACCAAAACCAGCAGCTCCCTTCCTGGTAGCAAATGAAAGCCCCATGAAAATCCCTTTGGCCACTTCTTTATCCTTTCAGCTGAGCTCCAAGCTGGAGATGTTCCTTTCCAAAAGCAACAACTCTTTAAATGGCAAGAGCAAAGGTGGCTGGGAACACCTTAGGGTCAGGAACAACTCCCATACAATTTGCTGACCTGTTTAGGAAACAAACTATGCTCCTGCAAAGAGCTAAGTGCCCATGCTTAGCACTTACTACCTCTCGCAAGGCTCCAAGCAGTCAGAAAGCCACAATCCCTCCATGACCATCCCTTGTCCAGCACCAAGCATCAAGAGCCTTGATGCTTCTCGGACACTTGTAAAGTCAAAACCTCTGAAAGCATCCCAAATACACCTGGCATGGTTTACCTTCCAGTGTGCATTTTACACCCTGGGACCACAGCAGCAGCCAGCTGTAGCTTCTTCTCTGTTCTCTTCCCAAACACCATTCCCCCTCCACCAACTCCATGCCTAACCCATTAGCACCCATCATCCCTGGGTACCACAGCGGGAAAGCAAACTGGAATTTTTCTCCCCAGGACAGGTGAATATTCTCACGGGTCCCCAGAAACGTCACCCTGATAAGCTACAAACTGCACTCAAGGGCAGATGTTTCCTCCAGCCGAAGGTAAAGTAAGAGAAAAGCAAGCTATCCAGTGCAAAGAGAGAGAAATGGAGGGCTACCATCAGGGAGGGATTCAGGGGTTTGCCAAAACCGAAGAGAACTCTGGCTGTTTCCTCCGGTAGGGCCCGGGCTTCCCCCAAAGAATGTGCTTTGCGTTTCCTCGTCTGTTCTGTGCCGGAGACCGAGACAGGGCTGAGTTCGCTTAGGGGCCCTGTGCTGCGGGGCTGCCCCTGCTCCTCCGCCCCACCGCCCCCGACCCGCCCAAGGCCACTTTCCAGCAGCTCCTCACGTCCTCTCGGCCCTTTTCCCACCGGCCGAGACCCGCTCCCGCAGCCAGCCCGGCACTCCCGCACCCGCACTCTCGGAGAGAGCGGCAGCCTCCCCGTCCCGGCGGGAACGCGGCTGTGCCGGGAGCGCGGGGGCGTTCGGGCTCACGGACCCCGCTTTCCCTCTCTGCCGTCGAACGCGGTACGGGGGGGAACAAAAGCCAATCGAGGGGCGGGAGGGAAGACAGAATTAAGAGGCTTTTCTGGAGCCGCACCGACCCCCGCCGCCCCGGCATCTCTGCTCTCCCCCCGTCCCGCCCGCCGGTTCCTCCGCGCCCCCCTTACCTTCCTCGGCGGAGCGGGGGGGCCGTGCCCCGGCATGACGGCGGCGGTCCCGGCGCCGGGCTGGCGGCGTGCGGACCCGCGGCTGGGGGCTGCCCGCCCGCCCCCCGCCGCCACCGGCCCCGGCCACGGCCCCGGCCCTGGCCGCCCTCCGGCGGGAGCACCGCCCCATCCCACCCCGTCCCGCCCCGCACCGCCGCCAGGGCAACCGCGCCCGCCCCCCGCCCCGGGCAGGGGCGCGTCCCGTGCTGCTCACTCGGGAAGGGGGATGCCCGGGGGTAACGGGGAGCGCCCAGGGGCAAGAGGGGATGCCCGAGGGTGAAGGGGGGATGCCCGGGGGTGAAGGGGGCTGCTCGGAGGGAGGTGAGGGGGCTGCCGGTGTCGAGGCCAGAAATGAAATCCCGAGAGGAGGCGCCCCAGCCGCCTTTCTGGTTGCAAACAGAAGTACCCGAGGGAACGCAGAAAGTCCTTACTCGCTACCAACTCAGCACCTGTCACTGCCACGGCTTCTCGCGGCTGATCGGGTCACAGACTCATCGCGGGAGAGCGACTGACCAGGGATGCCCCGAGCCTGCAACACTATCAGCTGATCTGAGGTTGGATATTAGGGAAAGGTTCTTCACCCAGAGAGTGGTCGGGAACTGGAACAGGCTCCCCAACGAAGTGGTCACAGCACCGAGCCTGACAGAGCTCAAGAAGCGTTTGGACACACGGTGTGACTCTTGGGGCTGTCCTGTGCAGGGGGGCCAGGGCTTGAACTTGCTGATCCCTGTGTGCCCTTTCCAGCTCAGGATATTCTATGGCTCTACGATTCAAAAGGGATGGATCTGTGAAGGCCCCCAGCCCAAGCGCGGCCCCTTTCCCTCCTGTCCCGCTCCGGTATATGCTGATCCCGAGGGGACGCTCCCGCCGCGGAGGCGACAGCCCAGGCACGCGCCTCAGTCACCGCGCGCGAGCCCCCGCCGGGCCCTCGCTCCTGTCCCTTTAAGGGGCGGGGCGCGGCCGCGCTGCCGCGCGCTGATTGGTCGCCTGCGCGCCCCCCCCGCCCCCGGCAGCCGGTGCGGGCCGCGGGAGCGCGCGCTGTAGTGGCGGGAACGCGCGCGGTGGTGGCGGCTGAGCGCGCGATGGTGGCGGGCGGCGCCGCGCGGCTGCTTTCGCTCCCGATCCCGCTCCCGCTCCCGCTCCCGCTCCTCCCGCGCGCTGCCAGGGCCAGGATCAGGGCGGCGCTGCCCGGCCGGGCGGCCGCGGGGCGCCCCGGGCTGCGCGCTGGGCGCTGGGGCGCCGTGGCCTTGGCCGTGCCCGTGGCCGTGCCCGCCGTGCCCGCCTGGAAGGAGAGGCCGGGGCAGCGGGCGCCGGCGTGGGCGGGGGAGCGCGGCGCGGAGCGGCCGCCCCGGGGGCTGCTGCGTCGCTTGGGGCTGGTGTTGCGGCTCGGGGTGCGCGCCTGCGGGCTGGTGCTGCGCTTCGGGCCCCTGCTGCTGCTGTACCCGCTGAGCCGGCTGTGGCCCGGCATGGGCGCTCGGTGGCTGCGGCTGCTGCGCAGGGCGGCCGAGGCCGCCGGCCCCACCTGTATCAAGCTGGGCCAGTGGGCCAGCACTCGCAGGGACCTCTTCTCGGAGGCCTTCTGCGATGAGTTTTCCAAGCTGCACGTCGAGGTGAGCCCGCACCCCTGGGGCCACACCGATATGCTTCTAAGGAAGGCCTTCGGTGAGGACTGGACGGGCATCCTCAAGTTCCCAAGCCGGGAGCCGGTCGGCTCGGGCTGCGTCGCCCAGGTCTATAAAGCCTATGCTGACCTCGCTGCTGTTGCCGGCTCCCGGGCCCAGGAGCTGCAGCAACACTCGGAGTTCAGGTCCGCTTTTGAAGCGTGGGAAGTGTCAGGCTTTAGAGGTCTCTTCAAGTGGCTGAGAAGGAGGAAGAGCAAGGAGACACGGGATGAGAGGAGCAGGGAGGAACAGAGCCTAGCAGACTGCTCCCAGGGAAGTGCCATGAGTAGGATGTCCCTTATGGAGCAGATGGCCAAACCACTCCTGAATGCAAATCCTTCATCAGCCAGACATCTCACGCCTGTAGCCATTAAAGTAAGTTGTACACCTGAACAGTAGATGTATGAAAACAGACTGTGCTGGATGGGGTCAATCAGATTTTAATTCCCATGGGGATGAGTGGCTGGCTAGGGCCAGGCAGAGTGAGAGAAGGGATGCTGTCTTCCTTGGTGTCCTTTCTCAGTGCTTTTGTTCCAGCCCAGCGCAGTCCACAGTTGTGGTGGCCCCAGCTCTTCCCAGCTGGAGAGCCCAAATACCCATACTGCCTATGGTACTGTTTGACATGGCACATGGGTATTGGGAATGCCTAAAAGGGCCCAGTTTACATTAAAAAAAATTAATATTCAGTACACCTTCCAGACAGTGAAACCCCTTCTCTGCTCACATGAAGAAATCTGGAACAGACAAGTTCTTTCCAGCAAAGTTTTTTTTAAAGAAACCTTATATTTGAGCAGCTTCTGATACTAGTCAGGGACAGGGCTGGAGCCTGAAAGTGGTGGAAAATATCTTTGGGTGAGACTGTAGTCTCCAGCACAGATATATTCCATTTGACAATTATGTTTTGTTACAACTTAATCCATGTCAAAATGTGAATTCTTCTGGGGACTAGCTGAAGAAGCTGGTTGGCTTCCAGTCTAATAGGCTGGGTTCTGTCTATTTGGGATCTATCACTTGAGCTGATTGCAATGGAGTATTTGGAGAGTTGATCTTGCCACTGCTCATTCTTGTGCAGGTCCTGCACCCTGGGCTGGTCCACCAAGTCCAGATGGATCTGTTTCTCATGAAGATGGGCAGCCGCCTCATTGGACTTATTCCTGGATTCAAGTGGCTCAGTTTGACAGAGATCGTGGAGGAGTTCGAGAAGCTTATGATGCAGCAGGTACATGCCATGCCATGGTCCCCACTTACTGAAACAAAACTGCCCTTTGTCTTGCTACTGGCTGGCTTTAACTGTTCACACTGCTGCATTTTAAAGGGTTAGATGAAGGCTGGCTTGTTCTTTACTTATGTTCTTTATTCTAATCAATCACATAATGTTATTGTAGGAAAGGTTATATGCTCACAAAGCAAAAAAGCAAAGCAACGACAAAATTTAACAATCTTTGAGTTAAAAATACTTTTTAGACTTTGAAAATCATTCTGAAAACATTCTCATTCTTCCTTGTTTTCTAAAGACACAGTCCTGAAATGTTGCTAGTATCACACTTAAAAAGATTTCGCCATGGGCTTGATTGGGCTTATGTTGCTATTAAAATGAACCATTATCTGCTAATTTCATTTCTGTGTCTAGATTGCAGAGTCTGAAGTCTGTAACAAGCTTTTGAAAGCCTTAATTATTTTCTACTATTGCAAAAACTCTACACAGTAAATCCACGTTGTAAACTGTTGACTGTAGTCAAATGTGACTCGAGGTCATTTAGTTCCAGTTTAGTCTGGCAGAGCTTTTGGTGGATGTGCTGAAGACTGAGGGTTAAGAGAACATCTGATAGGCTCACTGTAGTTTTAATTATCTTTGAAAAAACAAGAACTATTCCTGGGATATTTCCCATTGTCAGATGAGGGAGGTGAAGGAAGGTTATCCTGTCTCCTTGAGCAGTAGCAGACAGAAAGAGGCCCTTGTGTCAAGACACTGCATCACTGAAGAGCCAGGGCCTGGACTTTGCATAGTGGATTATTTTGTATGTTTTACATTAAATTTCTTCCTGCTATGGCTGCCTCTCTGTTAAGTGAGGCTGGGGCTGCAGTTCATCTACCCTGTCTACTTGCCTTGCAATTTGGACAGTAAGCTTTGGTTCAGGATCTTGTCGTGTCCTCAAACATAACGCAGTCGTGGTCTATTTTGAGACACCGTGCCTATGGTAAGGCACCCAGATTTCAAAGGTGCTGGATTGTGGACCATCCATTACCCAGTCTGTTACTCCACTCTTCCATCAGGGAAGCTATAAGCATGCAAAAAGTACCTCTGATTTTGTTTTCATTCTGGCTTTCTGACTAGTTTTGTTGGTATTGAGTCCTTTACAGTCCTTTCCTCATACAGGATCCTGAAGATCTAACTCTAGTTGAATCTATTTTCCCACCTGCTCTTTCTGTTTCTCCCTTGAGATTGACTTACGCTACGAAGCCAGAAATCTGGAGCGCTTCCGACAAAATTTCCTAGATGTCGATTTTGTGAAGTTTCCAACTCCCCTTTGGCCTTTGGTAACAGCAGATGTTCTAGTGGAAACGTTTGAGGTAAGAATTTCAGGCTCTCGGAGTGGTGGTAGCAGTGAGATGGCCCTGGAGAGAACATGCCAAGGAAGTTTTTTTTTTGAGAAGGGATCAGAGGCAGAAGGATGCTTTTCTCTTATTTGCTTAAGGAGAACTGGTGTCCTTCCTTGGTGTCTCTTCCAGTATTTTTGTTGGTAAGCAATGCATCCCAGAAGACAGGTGGCAGACAACTCCATCTAGAAGTAGACACTTGGCCCGAAACCAAGCAGACCAACAGTGTCTCCAGCCACCACCATGTGCTTGCCTGTACTTGGCAAACCAAACCACACTCCAAGTCTCTTCTGTGGTGGGTCAAAGCAAGGAGCTCAGCAATCTGACAACTTCCTGATGCTTGCCTTAGTTCCCTTGTGGATGTAAGGCTACTCCCAGCCTTAGTTTTCCTACATTTGATCCTGGCAAGAGTATTTCTGTCCCAGAAATACTATCCCTCTTTGCAAAGAACAAACCCTTGCTTCTCTCATGTTCTCTATCACACTAGATACAGCCTCTATCTGACAGGTCCTTTCTAGGGCATTGTTGCCACCTCCCCTGAACTCTTGGCACCCAGATAAAGGTGTGGTTGAAGATGGGACACAGGGTGTGTTTGACTCCAGCCCTGTCTTTATTTCAGGAGAGTGAGCCTATTTCACAGTACCTGCACGCGGAGATCGCTACAGAGCTGAGGCAGAGACTTGCAAAGATGGGCATGGACATGCTGCTAAAGATGGTAGGCACTTGGCTAAAGCTGGAAGTGAAGGTTGTTTTCCTGCAGAAGCTATTCAGTTGGGATAATAACACAATATGGCTAAAGAGAGAACCCATTTGCTTCCCCCTTCTCCTACCTGCACCCATGTCCGTAGGGACATGGACTCAGACACTGTTGTGCCTTTGGAGGCAGCCCCTGGATGCCAGGTATCTTGTGGTAACCCAGGACTTGGGGCACTGTGGCACAGCACAGCTCCTGAAGTGGCAGGAGCTGAGGGAGGGTCTGTACTTAGAGTACAACGTCACACAAGGCCTGAGTAAAGCCTGGCCTAGATAGACCACTGCTGTAGAGTCCGACACGGAGCTTCCTCCACTGCAGACGGGCCATCTGCTCGCACGCAGCAGGACTGGCCTGTGCACCTCGGTCAGTGCACTGCTTAGGAAACACACTAATCCATTTAATCAATATTCACATATTGCCCAACTACTGTGTAGCGCAACATAATTAGCAAATACCATGTGCTCTGCACAGACTCTGGATGCAACTCAGGGAAAACAGCAATATCTGATTTCTTTATCGGCTCCTTCTCTAAAACTGCCTTTCTGTAAGGAAGAATTAAATACACAGTAAAGAAAACAAACCTGGCCAGATGCAGCTTCTGGCTGTCTAGTTCTTCTGTGGCTGAAATAATCACAGATGATCTGGAAAGGAGTGTTGAGAGGGTGATACAACTGTCTTGTGAGGAACCATGAGAACTAGCAGGGAAGAGTTGCAAAAGATCCTGACAGTACTGAGTGAGTGAGTGGGCTCTATGTGTCAGATGAAATGCAGCTGATAACTGCAGCATTGTGCTAGGGTGATGGCAAGCCTCCAGTTCTGACTCCATGGAGTATGACAGGCTCTGAAATAGCTTTTACTACTCAGAAAAGCAATGGTGGAACTAGAATAGTTTTATGCTAACGTTGGTTTCAAATTTTAGGAGTAGAAAAGAATTAAAGAGCAAAGAAACAACATTATGTCTTTAAGTAAAACAAATACCTGTTTCTTGAGTACTCTGTGCAGTTCTAGTCCCTTGCTGTCCAAGACCCTCCAGTTCAAGGGCTGTAATAGAACTAGAAGAGGTGCAGAGGAAGGCAGACAGGATGATTACTGGTGTGGAGTGGCTTCAACACTGTAATGTTCAAATAATTTCTCTGGAAAGCAGAGAAATTAGTAGCTTATGACAGAGATAAATGCAGTCATGAGTGCACAAGAGTGAATATTAGCAGAGGTATTTTTTTCAGGCAACACCTAAAAAAAATATGTTTTCACACAATTCTAATTATTTATATGGTAGTTGGACAAATTCATAGGAGAAATCCAAGAAATACAAAGATGACCTTGGGGCAGGAAGTCCTGCAGTCCCAAGTGGCCAGGAGATTTAGTGGGGAAGTGCTGTTTTTTACTTGCCCTCTTGCCAGTCCTTTCTGGTGCTAACTGCTAGCAGAGTCAGAGAAGGGCTACATAGATTTGTTTCCTCTTAACTTGTTTTCTTTACTTTCCAATACAGTTGTAAGGTGGATTGATGTCCTGGACTAGACAAACTTAACCATTTACTATAATTCTTGGCACTGAATGGCAACTGGCCTATTCTTACTGCATTTCTCTTTGCTAAGGCCCACTGGCGTGCTCTCAGTTTAGAGTTAATTACCAAAGAGCACCTCCATTCCCAGCTGGGACTTCTGGCTGTCCTACCTGACCTCTAGCAAACACACTGGATTGCTCCACACAGCTCTGCTGACTCCCTGCCATGTCAGCACAGCTGGTCTCCAGCAGAAGCCATGTGCTGTGGTGCTGCCAAGGGTAACGCACCGTCATTAGGGATGACGGCAAACACACCAGGAACAGCCCTCTGCTGTTTGCCTGGGAGTTTTGGTGAGGGCAGGTTGGGTTGGAATGAGCTTCTCTAAGACTCACCTGTCCGCTAGATCTTTGTTGACAACTTTGTCCATGCTGACCTGCACCCCGGGAACATCCTGGTTCAAGGCACGGCCCGTGTGAGCACCAGCTGCAAGGAGCAGACGGCCCTGGTGGACCTGTGTGACACGCTCGTGGTGGAAGTGCAGCCGCCGCTCCGGCAGCTCTGCCTGGTGCTGCTGGATGCAGGGATCGTGGCGGAGCTGCAGAGCGCTGACATGCAGAACTTCCGGGCGGTTTTCACCGCTGTGGTCCAAGGACAGGTGAGGTCTCTGTCGTGGGGCGGGGAAAGGCTGGAGAGTCCGACAACCCAAGTGAGGGTTTTCTCTCTATTTTCCCTTAAAATACTCCCTAAGAGGGGCAAGGAGACTTGCTAGCACGGAAGCTATGCCAAACTGTAGGGGGCTAAGACCCCTACAGCTAAGTAGGGGCTAAGTAGGGGCTGTAGCGGCGACGTTCCGCTACAGCAAGGACGCTGCCAGAGTGGAACAATTTCAGTGGCCCAGGAAACAGAAGGTGCTAAGTGGGAAGTATGGCTGCCACTCCCTGGTTAGGAGTGCTTCTGCTGCAAGTTAGGACTGCCTGGGAGCCACTTGCATTGGAGACTGTTGCAGAATCTTGTCAGCTTTTGCTAGAGAAGAGGAGGGAATGGATTAATGCCTTGATCTTCCACATGTTCCCTTCTGCAGCCTTGCTGCTGGAAAGCCCACGTGCCTTCTTCCATTTTGCTGTAGTGTGTCAGCATCTGTAGTGAAGAGCATGTAAAACAGGTAGAGGGTCTGACACAGAGGGCAGGCTCCTGTGTATAAGGAGAACTACTTTATCCTCCTTCTCACTTGAAATACATTTTCAGATGTGCTAGAGAATCTAGTGCTAATGTCTCCTATTCATTCTGAGAACAAGCATCTGTGCTCATACTTGCCTGTTGCTGTTTCACAGCTGCAGGTTGAACGGCTCACCAGCATCTCTCAAGAGGGACACATTTTGTCTTGGTCTGTTTAATCTGCCGAAGCAAGCCAAGGAATCCATGCTAAACCATGTGTTCAGGCTCATCCTGTGCTGCCAGATGTAGTTCTCAGCTACTAAGCAAGAACTGCAAACAGTTAGTTGCAAGTCACCAGCGATCAAGTCCTGATTCTCCTCTCCAACTTGTTCCTCAGGGGGAGAGAGTGGCAGAGCTGATCCTCCACCACGCCCGCGCCAACCAGTGCCAGGACATCGAGCGGTTCAAGGCTGAGATGGCAGAACTAGTGACCAAAGTCCGGGGGAACACCATTGCCCTGGGGAAGGCAAGTGCACCATGTCTCATTCTCGCTTACCTGCAATTCAGTGCAGCTTGGCACTGAAAACTGAAACAAAAGGGCTTTTTTGATCAGTTGTTTGCTTCTTTTTGTATTCCAGCTGCAGGTGGGAAATCTCCTCTCAAATGTCTTCAAACTATTGATGACCCATAAGGTGAGGTCCTGTCACTGTCTGCCTTCAGTAACTGGAAGTTTATTTGGGGAGGGAGAACTACCAGGAACATGAAGGGCTAACAAGGAGGGGGACTGACTTCCAAAATGAACTGCTAGGAGAGGAACTGCAGGAATGTAACCAAGTGTTGCAGGCTTGCTGTTTCTCAGCATGTTTCCAGGTATGTCTTTTTTGTTGGGTTTTCTTGGTCTAAATACTGCATTTAATGGCTGATGTTCTCTACTAAGAGGAATACTTTTGTAACACATAGTTTTTCCTATCTCTTTTTGTAGTCTCTTAGAAGCAGAAAATGAAATCTCATACATATTCCACTTCTATAGCATTGCATGCTTTCTTCTCTGGACCTCTTTCTTGATATGGGGTTATATAACAGCACCAAGCCATTTTACTGGTTTGTTAGAGGGCTCAAAAGTGAGAAGTTTCTCACAGGACAGAGATAACAGATAACTACTTGTAACTGATTATTTGGGGAATGAGTTTCTGCAGCTGCAAACAACTTTGGAAATCAACAGAGCTGTAGTGGCCTGAACTAGAGGAGACGAAAAGGTTGTCAGCCACTTTGCTCACTGTGCAAAGGGTCCCTCTAAACATTCCTTTCTTAGAGTTTTTTGTCATTAAGCCTCGTTAAGTAGGTTTCTAGTGAAATGAAATGTAATTTAGGCCCTTACAAAGCAAGTCTTCCCAGCTTCATCAATTCTTAGTGCCCTGGTATGCCTTGAAACAATTCTGGTACCTGGCTGGGAAATGGGGAGTATTTTCTTCACATACAATCATTTCCTCTGACCTGTGGGGTCTTTTATGGCCATTCAGATGAGCTGCCTCTTACACAAGTGCATATGTTCAAGTATGTTGGATACTACTGCAGCCATGGTGAGCACTTCTAAGATCCTGCTGTTCTTGTATAGAAGAAAAAAAAAATCCATTCCCCTTTTTGTACGAAAAACAAACTCTTGGATTGCCTTAGTGCACTCACCCTAAAACTGTCCCCTTATGTTTGGGCCTGCTGCTGGATTTCAGTGAATTCTGAAACTCCAGCTGGTGGAGTTGCATTAGTTTCAGGTGTGCATGTGCTCTCAGCAGCCTCTTCCCTTCCCTCTCAGCTTAGCCAGAGCTGGGACCTTGGTTGAATGGGTACAGAAGAAAATAAGGTCCACTGAGCCCATTTAGTCTCTTGTGGTTCTAGGTGAAGCTCGAGAGCAATTTTGCTTCCATCATCTTTGCCATCATGGTTCTGGAGGGACTAGGTCGTTCACTGGACCCTGAACTGGACATCCTAGAGGCAGCTAAACCACTGCTCATCAAAACTGCTGCTTCTGTCCTCAAATAGACTCCTGTGGCTGCTGCCCTCTCCCTGTGTGGGGTTACCTGTGCTGTCTGTGAGCCAACAGGAGGGAAGCTGAAGGTGAAGTCACGTGTGCCCTGGGGACATGCCGTGCAATGGTTACTCTCCATTAACGTTGCCTTCAGTCGTTTCAGCCGAGCACCAGGCGTGGGATGATCAGAAGGTCTATTCCAGAAACCAGAAGACTTTGCACAATTGGACATTTCTGACTCATTGCACAATTTTAAGAGCTAATGTGCTCTGGTAGTTTTAAAACTGACATATGTAGCTTAGGTGCACAAGATGACTGCAGCCTGATGAGAAAAGCAGTCTTTCTTGTCTAAAAGTCTTCAAAGAGATGTTCATTGATCAAGTCTGTTTTGAAATCTATCAGGTTTAATATTTAATTTACTGACTTACCTGTCACTGTGGTATAAGAAATGATGTTCTAACATCACCTAAGCAACACAGGCTGAAAAAGCCAATAAACCTCTTTGTCTTTTGTACTTTTAACTTCTGCTTTTATTGTAGAAGTGTCCCAAGATCCTGCATGTAGCGGTCTGTTCTTAGTCATTTTGGATGATAAAAACAGACCAGTCAGTTTGATTTTTTTTTTGTTTTCAAACTTCTGTACTCCAGCACATTATTATGGGAGTTTGATTATAAACAGCATAATAAAATATTTGCCTAGGCAGAAAAACCTAATTCCATAATAAAAAACAACTTCTGGGAATATTTGTGCTGCTCTTAATTTTTCTGGTTTTGAGGCTTAAAAGTCTTTTTTTTCCCTCTGTGTGCTTCCTTCTAGTACCCTCCCCCATGCTAGTGTCACCCTATTTAACTCAAAGACTTAACTGATATGCAGATTCTTGGGGTTTGCTTCCAGTAGCTGCAAAACAAAAAGTCCAAGAATTTTCCTAATGAATCAAAAACATGTTGTGAATGTTTAAAATTAAATAAAGCCAGCAAAAGAGCTAGATTATATGTGGCATTTACAGTCAGTTATTTTAATAGTAGTATTAAAATTATTTTATGGCTGCATTTTAATAGTGAGAAATACAGTCTATGAATGATTGGAAATACTGTGATATTAAATATATTCCCAGATATACCATATGTGAAATAGCAGTAGTGCAGGCTCTCTGCAGTGGTCTGTTCTCAGATAGTTAAGCAATGAAGAGAAAGTACATAAGCAGACAATCTGCTGTTTTATGGTGATTATAAAGTAAAGGTTAATGGCACATAAATGAAGTCTGAAAAATAAGTTTAGGTTCAGCTCAATATATTTCACGTACTTTCCTTTAATCACTGCATATTCTATTTCCAAGTGCTTAAGGATAGAAACAGCAGTAGAGTTTAGTATCTTTTAAGCTTTAGACTTGTTTCTCTAAGTCTAGTTAGACCTAAAGTCATAAGTAGGCACACCATTGTCCTGACTAGCACATGATTTTATGTAGAAGAGAACTCAAACAAGAAGAAAAGCAAGCAACGCCAAAGCAATACACTAAAGAAAATCTCCATGCACTGCCAGCACCCACTTTCCATCAGTGGGGCATGTGCCCTCTTCCCTTTCCACTTGGCTCGGGATAGAGGTGCCAGGCACAGCCTGGGCCTCGTCCATAAGTTATGCAGGTCTTGGGCACAACCACCCCTGTTCCTGCTGAGCAACTTCCAGCCAACTTTTCCAGAGCCTAAACAGAGTGTAAACCAAATGACGGAATTCCATGTCTGAAATGCAAAACTGTGCATCACATGCAGTTTCCATAACATGCAGTTATATTTTTTCCAGACCTTAAGTTAAACAAACAAAATGTCAAAGCCCTCACCTGGTATTTAGGATCATTCTTCCTTTCCCCTTTTTTTAAAAAATACCCAAAAATCTGAGGATGGCATATTATGGATCCTAAAGTTTAAAAATACCCCTTTCAGCTATTAAGGCTTCCGAATAGTTTGTAAACATCTGGATGAGAGACTTAACTTTGTCTTTTTAAGGGAAAGCTGAAGGCATAGCCTCTCCATTATCCATAGAGGAATGCAGTCTGAGACTTACTTCTAAGAAACTGCTGGCAGGATTTCAAAGGAGCTCCCTTTTACAAGTTTTCTTAATTTTACTTTTTTTTTTTTTTCTTAAGGAACTGCAATTATCACTTGTGCTGTATTCTTGCAAAAGACATACATTTTTATAGTCACACTTTTTGTTGAGCAGCGTGCCACAAAACGTGCAACATGTTTCTAAGTGTACACAGAATGTCAGGCAACAACATTTAAATTTTGTATCTAGTTTGGTTCCAGGCATTACTCGAAACAAGGTATCACATATATTGTATTTATTTTAGCATAATTCTGTGTAAGATAAGAACATACTTCCACATAGCCCTGAGTGTTCCAGCAAATAAACTGTGCCACGTCCATTCTCCTTCCCTAAATACCCATCTGAAAAGAACAGGTACATTTCTGGTTACCCAGAGCTGATAATAGCATTCCCTGTGACACAGCCACTGTATTTTGTTAACCATCAATTTACCAGTTCATTTGTCTTTGTAACATTCTCTTCATTTATTCACAAAGAGCAAAAGGTGTGGTTGTCATAAGCAAGGGCCCTACCTGAAAAGGTATCCGAGCATCTTTCTGACCCGCTTTGGAGACTGCCAGCCTGCCAGTGAGACTGTAGGCCAAACAGAAACCCAAGCCCACCGTTGGGTTTGGTGACTCTCCAAAGACAGTTATTTCACAGATCAGACCTTTTTGTCATCACAGTGCCTAGAAAGGGGAGCTTGTCATTAAAAAAACCAAACAAAAACCAACCAAACAAAACCCCCCACACCACTTTCTATTTTGGGCTTCTAAAAGTCATTCCTCCTCTAAAGGAGTGGCCAACACATCTCAAGCAGTACCTACACCCTGACAGTAGAAGATCTGTACTTACCTGAGGCCCAGGCTGGTGAACCAGAATAGTAACTCCAGAAAGAAAGGCATGTAAAGCACAGAGCAGTGGACATGCACTCTGGCTGCAATGAAAGAGAGATTAAAGACCTCTCCGGGAATTGTAATTCCACTTGTCACAACTGTAGCACACTGAGTCACACCTACAAGACAAAGACCAGGTGTGTGAACTGCTCGAGGGCCTCTCCCCTACTCGGCAGCTTCCTTACACTAGCAGGGATGCCCGAAGCAGCAAAAGGGACTGTTCTCCGAGGTACTGCTGGAGGTCACGGGTTTTTTGGTCTTCTTTTTCCATCTTCCGATCTTCGGTCTCTGCTCTGGAACACTCTCACTTTGGCAGCCTGGTGCTGTTTTTGTTGCTTGTCCTGCTCCCGTGGTTCTTGTTCCAACATTTCCTGCTGTGACTGCAGAAACTCCTCAGAAACTCCTACATAAAGATATTTACAATTGTACAGTCAGCTTTCACGCCAAATTTCATCCTCAGTTTTCATCTGTGTCCAGCTCTGAGCCCCCCAACATAAGAAGGACAGGGACCTCCTGGAGCAAAATCCAGAGGAGGGTGACAAAGATGCCCAGAGAGCAGGAGCACCTCTGCTATGGAGACAGGCTGAGAGAATTGGGGTTTTTCAGCCTGGAGAAGAGAAGGCCCTGGGGAGATCTTAGAGCACCTTCCAGTGCTTGAAGGGACTACAAGAGAGCTGGAGAGGGACTTTTTACAAGGGCTTGTAGTAATAGGACAAGGGGGAGTGGCTTTAAACTGAGAGTAAGTTTAGATTAGATATGAGGAAGAAATTCTTTACTGTGAGGGTGGTGAGGCACTGGAACAGGTTGCCCAGAAAAGTTGTGGATGCCCCATCCCTGAAAGTGTTCAAGGCCAGGTTGGAGAGGGTTCTGAGCAGCCTGGTCTAGTGGAAGATGTCCCTGCCCATGGTAAGGGGGTTGGACCTAGATGACTTTTAAGGTCCCTAATCATACTATGGCTCTGTGATTCTATGGTAGAAGTCAGAAATGGGTATAATATATAGATATTCATTCCTTGCATGCAGAAAGACTCCTTTTATGGCAGAGATGGAGAATGTTACTTCCCATCTTTCATCTTTATACACATGTCAAAAAAATGTTACCCTTTTTTAAATCCCTAAATATAGTTTTATTGGATATAAAACAGGAGAAAGACAAATACTCCAGATAGTGCCGCTGCTGGAAACACAGCAAAAGGAAAAATAATTCCTGGAATTGCCCTTACCAGCTTTTCTTTCAAAGCTCCTTTCATTGCATTCTGCCTGCAACTCCTCTCTCTGTGAACGCTGTGTCTTTAAGAACTGAAGCCTCTGACTTGCCTTCCTCTTCCCCTCCTCTTGAAAGGAGGATTCCTTCCTGCTCCTCTCAGCCCCAGCAGCCTGGAGCAGTGCCATGTGCTGCAAAGCTCTCTCTTTGTGCTCCAGCTGTTTCTCCAGCCCTTGCAATGTTCTCTGACGCAACTGTTGCCTGTTTCCAAAACAAAATTTCTCGAATTTCTCATAAAGAAAGAGCAATAAAAAAGACAGTACATGAGACATAAAGCAGATATTCTGGCAATGTGTGCTTAGTTAATATTCCAGGACCCTTTGTTAGGTTATGAGGGTTAAACCTGTGTCCAAAACAGAGATAGCAAAACTCCCAAATGGGCTGGTACCTGATGTCAGCTAACTGCAGTCATCTGTCCATCTGACTACATAAACCTGGTGTGGCCAAATGTTGTTGGCCCTGAAGACCAGGAATCAAGGAAACAACTGTGCAGACAGGGCTGTAGGACTGATCCAGACAACCGGGTGGCTGTGTGCTGCTGGTGGAGCCACTGAGGCAACAGAGGAGAAGGCAAGAAGTGGGGCATGGGGGTAATGCAAGGTCCTGCTCAGCTTAAGTGGACTGTGGGCCAGAGAGCAAGGATTTGAGAGGCCAAAGGATCTTTTGTCTGAGAACAAGATCAAAGGGAATTTGCCCTTGGAGGTAACGCTAAAGGCTACGGGGTCCACGTGTACCCGCTCCACAAACCTCAAGAGTCAACTTTTATTCCCACTAGGGAACCACTGTGACCCCTCTGCAGAGTCTGTCATAAAGCACAGTGTGTGATGTTCAGAAACTGAAGGAGAGCACCAAGGAGCAGATGTTACCAACCTTCCAGCATCTACCACAAAAAGCAGTAAGTTCCCAGGCATCACCTCTGGTTGTCCTTGTGCAGCTGGTGCTGGATGCCATCTGCCTCATGCTGCTGCTCCCTTTTCAGCTGCCTCTGTTCCTCTTTCCTCCTTTTGTGCTCAGTCTTGGCTCTGTCGAAGCCCATCTCTTTCCATCTCTCCTGAGATGCACCATTAAGGATTGATTTCTAAGAGGAAAAAAGCCAAACCAAACCCTTAATCCCATCAGTGTATTTTTCTAATGCAAACTGTAAACACACAAAACCAGAACAGCTTAGTTCTTATGTCACTCGAGGTCTGGAAGCTACACTGGCCCATGAATACTGAAGTTGCTCCCCACCCATGAACACACTGAGGATGATGCTAAAACCTATAGAAAACATTAGGCTTAACCAACCAAGGGGCGCCTGAAAATCCAATGTTCTGGATGTTCTGGCGTTGAGCCAATGCTTAAAACTGCCCAGTCTTTGTGTCAGTTTTGTGTTTGGATGGAAAACCCAGGTTCTGACCACAAATCATATTACATATTCCTCATTAGATTTTATCAGAAAGAGAAATACCTGCCCCCCTCTGGCCAAACACAAAATATTCCCGGAGTTCTCTGCGGGTGTAGCAACTCTTCACCTGTTGTCTGAGATTTCTACTTATGCTCAAGCAGTCTTGATGTGTTCTTCACTAGTGGCTGCATTACAATGCTGGGCAATGCTGCTAATTTGTGTTTTTAAATGCACCGTGCTGTGCAAGGATATGAAGGAGCACCTACAAGGCTCCTTTTCATAGCCAGAGTGAACTGTTTCTTTCTTTTGTACTCCCTACAGTGCCCTGTATGAGGGAAGGAGCAAGGAAACACCACCAAAACTTCAGACATGCATTCAAGTTTACATTCCTAGAGCTGTTTAGGGCTGGAACAGAATTTCCACAGAATATTTTCCTCTCCTTCCTCCTATTCCCAGCTGCAGTTAGCATGTTCCTGCTGTTAGCTGCTCCTCTGCAAACACAATGCCACCTCTCCAGTTATTTCCTGTGGACAACTCTAATATCACAAGCTACAAAACACTACAGGACCTTCAAATAAGGTCCTGCCAGTCTCACGTAGCATTTTGATGGGTTTCTCTTAACACATTGATCTGTATGGCTTCCCAGGGGCTGTAAACAGCTTTGTTCTCCAGTGTATTGCTATTCCTTGCAAAAAAATGTACCTTGTGGGTGTTTGTGTTTAATGACATACAGAGGGAGAGATCAAAGAGAGAATCAAAGGTGTTTTATAGGTGGGAGGTGAAAAAATGGTGTTTTCCAACAGGTACAGTACTGGCCTAAGGTTTAGGAGACAAAGTTGCACCTCAGCCCTGACATGCACTCTCTGCTGTGGGATTCAGCTGACTATCCAGACTTTCTCTTTTTTGGTTTCAGTATGTGTAAAAGAGGAATAAGATTTTTGCTGTCTAGTAGAGCTGGCAGAGAGTTTTATTTAGAAAAGATTAGATCTAAAATAAAAAAAAACTCTATCAAAAGTGCTGAGTAAAAATACCAGAAGTGCCCTGCCCTGTACAACATGGATTCCCAAGTGGAATCCTTAAGATTCTATTTATGCATAACCATTATTCTACATAGGCATAATTTTTGTTGCAGCAAAAACCTCTGCAGGAGATCAAAGGAAAGAACATTCTCACACGACATAAACAAATCTCCTGATTCTGGGAGAGCTAAATCTGGCTTGGACCAAATACTTACTGTAATGCTTTTGTGTTTTAGAAGGTTTAGAAGTTTTGTGGATCTCCTAGCCAGCACATTGGTGGTACTGTGTGGTCTCTGTACACGCAGAGCTGATCCGATGGTCAGGCTGTCTTTCTCTAGCGATTGATTCACTTGGTCAAAGAAGCTTTGGCGCCTGAAAGGAACCAAAGCACTGGTTCCCAGGGAAGGGCTCCTTGGGGAATGCTGGACTGGAGCTTCTGCCACTCTGGACTCAAAAAGACCTTGCAAATAAATTAGGGCAAGGACATATGAGAATATAGGAAGCTTATAAAAAGAAAGCAAGTTGAAAGAACAAAAGGTCTTCTCGTATAAAATATATTCAAGTAAGAAAGACTTTTATAACATTTTCCTCTGAGGGAAAATTTCTAGACTTCACAAAACAGGTCCCAGCTTCTTTCCAGAAACAAGCTTGCTATTGCAGTCAGGGAAGAGTTTTGCCTGGTAACACAGGACTTTTGACTGCACTTACAGCTACTCAAGCTAAGAGATTGTTTATGTGGTATTTCACAGACATGGGCTGCTCTGCTCTGAGTGAAAATGATAAATCTCTTGATGGGGCAAAGCCTGAGCTGTACATCCTGCTGAGAGACAGGAGACATTAGCTTGGGCACAATGCTGTGCTAACACAGCTTTTGGGTAGCTGAGAACATGAGCAGAGTTTGCTCACACCCTTCTGCTAAAGACAGTACGGACCTGAGTGGCAGCTGCTGCATGGAACGATGCTGGAACACCAGCTGGGAGGAAACGTGCACCCCTGTGTGACTGTTCATTCTCCCTCTACCAGCAGTGTCACAAAGCAACAACAGAGAAAGCTTTAGGCTTTCAGAATCCTCACTTAAATGCCTGCCATTGTCACAAAACTAAAAATGAGAACAGCAACACTTGGATTAAAATTGTGATCCAGCCCCTTTTGGATGTTAAGGGAACAAAAGGTTACTCAATGACAAGCAACAGTTTTCAGTACAGATAAGAGAAGTGTTCTGCAGAACAGTCCTGGTGAAATTTTTTTGCTATAGACAGTAATAGTTAATGCTACAGATTAATTTGTAAAGTAAAGACATTTTATAATAAATAGTATTTATACTGGGTGTTATGATAAAGTTTAAGAAAACCCAAAAGCTGCTAGTGCAGTAGCTGTAAAAGCCAAAAAAACCTGATTTCCATCTGAAAATTCTTTCACCTTGAGACGATGAACAACTTCTCAAGCTAAAGCACTATTAATACCTACATATAAATATACTACATAATGATGGCCATAGTCACAGCATGGTATTATGGCATTTCCTTTTGAAGCATCAAGATTTATGGCAACAGATCTTAGACACCATGACCTGCTGCAGTGATATTGTGTGGCAAGTGTTACATTTGGGTAAAAGAGCTACAGTTCCACTACCATGCTCGTGTTTAAAATGAGCTTCAGTTTCAGCATCCTGCTGCCTGCTCTCTGGTTCCTCCTTGTGATCTGTCTCCATTAACCAGCTGTCTGTGTTAACGGCGGTATCAACCATAGCACGAGCCATCTCCCTCTGAGCACCCTAGAAATAACAAGAAATGCATTCATAATCCAGACCTGATAAGGAAAAGAATAGATTAGTTTCATGAACTTGCAGCAGAAGATTCTAAGTTGTAACTGAAGTTTAAGAAAATCAAAAAAGACAAACCCCGGGGGAGTTCTTTACTAAAGAAACAACTCTTAGGTAGAGTAATTTCCGATCACTTTGTGGGTTTGTCTACACCTCCAAATGACCTAAAACTGGCAGTACTTCTGCTTGGAAGGGTCTAAACTGGTAAAAAAAGAGATCAGGCCAGAGGACCTCTGGTTGAAAGACAGTCCTGTTTCTGGCACCTGCCAGAAATCAGGATTCTAACCCTTGCAGAGATAAGCTCGGCAATAGCTGGTGCACATGAACCTCCTCCTTACTGATCCTCGCCCTGTTCACAAGCACCAAGTCAACTGCTGAGGATAACTTAAGCCTCTTATGGTCTTTGATTGAGAGAGGGGACACATCTAACAGGGTGGAGAAGTACCTTAATAGAATTATGTAAGAGACTGTCTTGGTGTGGAGCAACCCTCACTTTAATCCTTATCCAGTGCCAAGTCTTCTGTCTGACACTTTTTTCTGCCTTTACCTCCTTCATACAGAAGCAGGATGTAGAGAAACTGGGCTATGCAACACTTATATTCTGCATCCATGGAAGAGATTCTAGAAGCCTGCTCCAGCCAGGGACAATGACAGCTTATAACTCTTTCCCTGGTCAAAGGATCAGGAAGACAGTGCAAAGTCTCTCCATTCTTTAGCAGGCATATATAGGGGCCAGGCCTAAAACCTCTAGTAAGTTTTTGGTACCAAGGGCAGTAAACTTCAGGTAACAAAGCAAATTTATAAAAATAGCAGACCACATAGTGACAGAAAAGCCAGAGTGAAACATTTTTTACCTTCTTAGGTTCTATAAACTCATTGTCCTCTTCCAAACAAGACCAAACGTCTTTTGGAACATTTTCTGTCTCTAATCTCGTCTCTTCCTTTTTCTCTTCCTCTCTGGAAACACTTTCTGAAGATGTAATTCTCAGTTCAGACAGTTCCTCTTCTATTTTCTTGCTGAGTACTTCTTCAGCCAAGCCTGTTCCTGGGATGAAGGCATTTTCCTGCTGCACTTTGCACCCTACAGGCCGCGTGGGTTCCCAGGCTGCCAGGCAGCACCGGGGGAGCGAGGTACACTCCCAGCTGCACTTAGCACATAGATGAGCTGAGTACAGACCCCCTGGCCAGCAGTCCAGGTCTGAGTGACCCAGTCTGTAGTGGCCTGAGGCTCTATAACCCGGTGTCACAATGTATGGGTAGTGTAAGCTTGAATCTACCACCATCTGCCTGGCTGCTAAAGGCATCTGCAGTTCTAGGATGATCCGTTCGCTTAAGGGCAGAGGAATCTGCAGAGCTTGGTCAGAAGACACCTCCTTGGTCTGCCCATTCCAGAAATTCACAAGCACTCCACTTCTGTTGTGTGCTGTGCTTATCAAAAACAAAAACAAAAAGGCAAATAATGTATTAGCAGCAGAAAGCTGCAGTTAAAAGTAACGACTCATGTTTCAGATAATTTTGTAACAACTTCTATGATCTTTTTTCTTTATAGGTTTAAAATCTGACCTTCTTTTGAACTTCCTATGAGGAGACAGGAGACAACAAAATTCTCACTTGTCACAGTGAGGCAGGGTTTTACCCTAAAATAGCAGGAAACTAGGCTAACAGATAATCAGGTGAATACTCATGAGGGCCAGGAACATTTTTTGCTTTGTGTTGCCCAACCCCCAATATTTTAAGAAGTTTTCAGTTACAGAACAAAGCAAACACACATTCTAGGAGCTGCATTAATTCGGACACTGAAAAAGAACAGGCTGCTTAGTGTCAACAACACGAATACAGCGAAGAGAACCCAAGCAGCAGGTGGGGAACTCTCCGGGATGGAGACTGTTCCCTTCCCCGTACAGTGACCAGCCCCCGTGGTGAGTCCAGCGCTACGAAGAAAACCAAAACACCCCGCACCTAAATGTGCCTCCTTGCTCTCCACAACCTTCAGCACAGTGCCGGGGCCAAAACGTTCAGCTCTAGCCTCCCACGGTGCCAAGACCCTGTCTCCCGGAGCCAGACGCCGTCTCCTGGCATCCTCGTAGTGGAGAATGTCGTAGAGAGGCGTTTCCTGCAGGCGGAGCTGTACCTTGCCTTTCCGAGCACGACTTTTGTCAAACTCAATTACAAAGCGTTCCCTGGAGCCCTACAAGAGTAAAACATGCGGTTTGCAAGGCAGACATCTGGGTCCAATTAACGGCCAAACATTAAGTGCTAAGAGGGAAGTGGCAGTAATCCCGGGAAGCAGGACGTGATCTGGAAATGCAGCTTTCCTCTTCTACCAGATTTTTCACTGCACTGCGTCCATATTGGATTTAAAAGTAAATAAAACGCTGGGGTTTAAGGGGCTGACAGCCTTTCTCTTCCTTTGGATTTAGATTTTAGTAAGAACACAATTAGCGTGCTAAGGCAGAACTTTACCAGGAAAACCTCCCATAAGAAAATGAGTAGCCAAAAGAAATTGCTGTGCATGATGCAGTTGTCTACATAGCAATCAGAAGGGTAACAAACCAGTAAAATATCACAACTGTCAAAAATTGAAATGTTTTAATTTAAGCCTTCAGCAGTGGGTGTGGGGAAGATCTACTACTGAAATCTCAGCCTTGTTTGCAGATCTGTGAGTGCACTTACACAAATAATACTTTCAGCTCCTACTCCAGTCATGCCACTCGTGCCTGTAACTGTCCCCATCTGTTCCACCCCACGCTGGAGCTTACAGACATCCTCACCTGCACTAGCATCAAAGTTCAGTTAAATAACCTGCAAACAGCAAAATGAACTGGGTTTTAAAAGAAAGCCTGCAGGGCAATTTTCTGTCTGGCATCCAAAATCACCCCGCAATTTCCAAAAGATAGATGGGAGAGAATGAGGAAAGCTCTCAGTTTGGTAAAGAGGAATTGAAACCTGGAGACAGACATTTTGGATTACTAGTTGCTATTTAGCTAACTGACTTTACTGCTAGACTGGGCAAAAGTAGACAATAGGGATAAGGGACCTGTTCTGTTTGTTTCTGAATAAAACCTTATTATAACTACAAAAATGGATTGATCTCCAGGCTCCTTTTTCTTGCAGGGTTCCTCACAGTAAACAGCCAGTCAGCATCAGGTGATCAGGTAACAGATTAAAATAGGATGTGGGGAGACAACAGTGGTTGTGAAGTGCACTGTATCACAGGAGAGCCACCCCACAACAAGGGCACGTGACTGGTGAGGAATGAGGACAATAGGGAAAAAACCCACAGATGTCCTTGCAGCACAGTTCCCAATAAATAGTTACCTTCACCTCTTGGGCAATGTGGCCCAGGTAGTAATAGCCATCAGTTTCTCTCCTTGCCAACACACGGGCCCCCCTCACTAAACTGGACACCTCTGGGGATGAACCAATGAAATTACTCTTTGCTGAGGATATCAAGGGTGCACAAAGAGGACCTGGGTTCCATGCGCAAACAGGAAGGCTGTGGAAAACAAAAATACAAGAAGTAATAAAGACCTTGGCAACAGAACTTCTGTAACTTACTGCAATAAAAACAAACTAAATCAATATGGAGCACACCCCTCACCCTGCAATAACTGTCTTTGATTCCCAGCTTTTCTCTTCTCTGCTTTTCCAGTAGCTCATCTACAGATTTTGAACTTACTATGTCATTGGACATCTTGGCAGCAGAGAGCCATGGGAATCTTTATTAGTGTGACAACACTGGACATGTGAGATGGACCTGGAGCTTACCTGGAAGGGGGAAGGATGAGATGGAAGCAGAAAATGAGCATGATTTTTGAACACTTACATCCTTAAACTGGAATATTGTTCATAAAGTTTACTTTCAGTACATTACTTCTCTCTATAATTCTTCCACCATATCTTGTAGTACTATGCTGCTTATCTGTAAGTTCACCACAAACGGTTTTGATTTTGAGAAATCAATTTTGGAAAGAAGAAATATTAAAAAATAAAACATAAGAATTATATGATAAACACCCCCCCCCCTTGTGTTGCACCTGGTTTCTAATCATCTGCTAGGTATGTAGCAGGGGTATCACTGTTTCTTCAGTCAGTATGAGATATGCTGTTCAAAGGACAACGTGTCATTTCAAGGACACTATTGTCGGTGTCCATTTTGGCCCATTTCAGATCCTATAACAGTTTTATTCTACTGTGAAGGAGGCACTAGGTATGCAATTCTTGAATCAGAATAGTTTTACTTTCTTACAATTCTTAAATTGGAATAGTTTTACTTTCTTACTAATCCTTACACCTTTTAGTTAACTGATTTTAGTAAAGAGCTTTGAACCTGGAAAAGACACCCATTTCTCAGGACAAGGCACAGCTCGGAGACAGGCAGCAGAAGAGAGGGAGGGTGGGGGTCCTGGAGCTGCCTCTCCCATCCCCAGGAGCAGGTACTCCTCAGCAATGCAGGCACATCAATCTTGCTGGCTCCCTCCCAGGCCCTCTGCCCCTGGCTCTCCAACAGCAGCGTGAGCAGCAGTGGCCACGTGTGCATTGCAGCTGTCCAAGCTCCCCAAGCCAGCAAGAGCTGAAAGGTCAGTGAAAGGACCTGAAGTCAAAGAAGAATGAAGGAGGTGGGGGTTGAGTCTAGGGAGACAAAGATGCCTCTGTAAGTCAAAGGCAGCAGTGGAGACATCTGGCCCGAGCAAGATGAAAAACACGAAATGTTTGAGAATGGTGACACAGGGAACAACATGCCAGGGACAATGAGAAGGCAGAAAGACAAAATACGAGGCAGTTGGAAGGTAGAGTTGACAATAAAACTGTGAACCTTATATCAAAGCGTTCAGCTTTTATGGAAAAACATAAACTTGGTATGGAGCATGTTGCAGAATGTTTTTGCATTGATCACATGTTAAGTAAAAACAAAGATTGAAGAGTTTGCTCTGTTAACTGTTGCTGAAAACGCATTAGGGCTGTTCTGAGGCTCAGATGAGCAAGGAAATTAAAATCGCTTAACTACAAAGATGTCCACTGCTCTTTCAGCTGAGGATGTCAGCTGTTTGGGATGTTAACAAAACGAGATTATGTTACTTATTTAAAATACAGTGTTTAATATCCTTCACTCAAGGTGAAGGATAAAACAACACCAAAATCTGTGAATCGGGGTCCACTGGCTGTAGGCAAGGCTGTACAGTCACGAGCAAGGAAAATGGAAAACCTGAGTGAGGCGTTTGTTCTCTCCTTGGGACCTTCACCCCGCACCTGTCAGAAACACATCCTTTCAAGTGCTGGTCTGTAAAGTTCAATGAAATCACTTCACAGGCAAATCTTTCCCTGTAAAAGTAAATGGAGCCAGAGCAAGGTATACCCAAATTTGACTCCAAGTGTTGGCGACGATGCCTTTTGCTCAGGGGCTACACAAAGCACTGTCTTTCCTCCCAAGCAGTGATTCAAGGTACAGGTAATATACAACTGGAAGGCTAGATATGCCAACTTGGGATGTCAGGTGCAGCCTGGCACAGAGATGCCAAACCTATTTAAAATCTTTATCCACAGACTCCTCTGTTCACAAGCTGCTAGGTAAAACAAAGTTACTCTTTCAGAGGGTCACAGAAACTCTTCCCCGGTTCACCTTTGTTAAACGTCATCCAATAAAGATTCAGAAGGAACTAACAAGTATGGACCAATCTTACATTAGCAGCATACCTTGTCAGGAGGAGTAGGGGGGAGTCTGATTCCTTGAAAGGACCCCTCTGATAGTCTGGCTACTTTCTCCATTATTTTTTGCTTCTTTTGGGATCACCTGGATGTCCCAGGAGGCATACCACACGTACTACTGAATGAAACTGGTTCTCCACAAGAAGTTGGCAGAATTCCTCCAACCAGATACACCCAACGGACCTCCAATAGATACACCCACTGGCAGACTGGTTCTTCCAATGCCACGTTCCCAAGGCACAGGGATCGAACCCAGGCTGCAGCTCCAGGGACGCTGCCGAGTGAGCACTGACCACTGCAACACCTATGGGAAGGGGAAAAAGGAAACAACAAAAGCCCCTCACACGGGCGGACTTTCGCTGAGGCGGGACAGGTGGGAATTCTTTATTAGGTGTATCTGTGCTGAGGAGCCCCGGAAATCGCCTCTGCGCTCCCACTGCCGGGCCACGGGGCGGGAAGAGGCTCTGCACCTGGTGCTCCTTCAGGGCTACCGCCCCTTCAGGAACGCTTAAGGCTACATCCCGACACCGAGAGTGAATCCCCGCATCCCGGCCCCGCCAGGGCGGGAGACACCGCGCGCGTGCCCCGTTGCTACGCAACCGCACTCCGCGGGCTGGACCACCCCGGGCGCCCAGGGATGGACACACGGCCGCCTGACTCCTTTTAGCCCCTTCCTTAGAGACCAGCAGCCGGCGCCGCCTTCTCCCCAAGCCCCAAAAGCGGCGATTTGGCCGGGGAAGTTTCCCCGCTCTTCGACCTCCGTGGGCGACGGCAACTTCTGGGACTCACTGGCAGCCCCCGGTTCGTGCCGCCGCGCCGCTCCCGAGTGCTGGGCAGTGCTGGGCAGTGCTGGGCAGTGCTGGGCAGGGCTGGGCAGGGCAGGTGTGCGGGGACAGCGGCGCTATATCCCTGTGCGCCTCGGAGCCTCCGAGCCCCGGGATGTCCCCGCCCCGCGGTGTCCCCGCCCCGGAAGGCGGCGGCGGCTCCAATGGGTGCGGCTGTTGCTGGGCCGTGCGGGTGACATTGGGCACGGACATGGTGGTGGCGGCGCTGGGCCGGGCGGCGGCGGCGCGGCTGCTGCGGGCCGGGGTGGCCGCGCCGGGGCGGCGGCGGTGAGCGGGGCGGGTTTGGGGGGGTGCCGGGGGAGCGGGGCGGGCTCGGGGGGTTGCCGGCGGGGCCCGTACTGAGGCGGGGCCCTGCGTGTGCTGCAGCGCGGGCGGCGGCGGGGTGCACATCGCGCCGCGGTACCGGCAGGTCCCGGAGCTGACGCGGGCGCAGGTGATCCGGAGCGAGTTCCTCAGCGGCCTCATGTGGTTCTGGATCCTCTGGCACTTCTGGCACAGCTCGGACATGGTGCTGGTGAGTCCGGCGTGGCGGCGGCGGGGGGGCGAGAGCCGGGGTCGGGCCCCGGCCGCGCTCTGACCGCGCCTCTCTCCCAGGGACACTTCCCGTATCCCGACGCTTCGGCCTGGACGGACGAGGAGCTCGGGATTCCTCCGGACGACGAGGAATAGGCGCGTCCAGCCGCGGGGGCCGGCAGCACACGGGTACGGCTCCCGCCGCCCCCCAGCACGGCCCCGGGCTGGGCTTTGCCTTCGGAGCTGCGGTGCAGCCCCGGGGCACCGTGCCCGGCTCTGCCTCCTGCTGGCACCGCCAGAGGTGCCCCGCTCTCAGCGAGTATTCGAGCATTGGTGTAGGAATACTGCTGGAAGCGTTTGCCCGAGGTGTAAACGTGCCCAGTTTCTGTGGTACAGGGCACAGGTGTTTGCACTGTTCATCGCTGCCTTGTCTCAGGTGCCCGAGTGCTCGAGACCTGCAAACAACTTGGTTTTTTACGAGTTGTACCTTAGCTGGTACCAGTTCAAAATTATTTTCTTTAAGCTGTTCTGTAGACCCAGCATTTCCTAACCTTGAGGGCATGCTCTCTGTGTTTATAGAGAGATCTGTCCAGATGTCCCCTTAAAGATTTGAGGCTTTTGCTTGTTTCCAGTTCTTTAATTACCCTGTCTTTTAAGCTGTTGCGTCACGTATTACAGCTCTAAAACCAACAGCTTCAACTACTGCCAAAGGCAGCATGGGCACTGTTGAGGGGGTCCTTCTACTCTTTGTGGTGGGAAAAGGATGGGTGAAAAGGTTCTCAGGATTCTCTTCTGTTACTTTCAGGTCCCTGGAACTAATGAGGCTCTTGGAACCAAAGTTTTGGCTCCTGGGTCCTTATTTCAATAAAACTGTAAACAAAGTCTCAGCTAAATTGTATTTTTTTTTTAGTAGAATTTCTGGAGAATGACCACTGCGGCTTCAGAGGTGGGGTACTTGAGTCCATGTGAGCTTCTGTAATGTCTGCTTGATAGAGAATGTGTTGACCCCAAGAAATAAGGGCTGTGAGTGCATAGTAGGTAACAGTCTTATCATTAAAGCTCTGTCAAATAACCAATAACAGAGTGAAGGGAAGTTGCCACAGAAGCAGGGGAATTTACCCAGAAGAGAACCCAGACCAGCTGGTGCCAGGCTTTCCCCAGGGTGATGGGGAATCACCATGGAGTACATAAAAGTCCAGAATAATCCTTGTGAAGCAAAACCCTTTGCAAAGGTAAAAATGCCTTAGGGCTCAGCACAGCAGTCAAGGAGGCAGTGGTCCACCTTAAGGAAGCTGAAGGGAGGTGGCATCCCTTGATTTTATTTTTTTCCTTCTCTTTCCCTTCCAGAGTTACATCCTAGAGTAACTTTTTCACTCCCCTTAACTACCTTAGTTGCCCCTCTCCAACTTCATGGAGAGGAGGAGTTGAACATGACACAATAAACAATCTACTTCAGACTTTTCCATGCAGTCAATCTTTATTATAGCAGTATTCTCATATTCACATCAAGTACATAGAACTTTTTGCCTTTCATATAATACAGAGTTCTTTAAATAACTTTACACAGAAATAGTTTTCTTCAATCTGAATTCAGCTATCAAATTTTAATATGTTTTAAGTCTCCATGCTCTCTAACCAAACTGGACAATATTTCCCATTGTACAAATTTACATGAGAAAAACTCCAAAGTACAAATGGAGGGACAACAAAAGTAAAGGGGGAAGGAACAAACAAGAAAAATAAGTTGTATTGGCAATTACAGGGGAAACTTGAGAAGGAACAAAAGGGAGTTGTCATGACCTACGTAACAGGAAACCGAAAATAAACGTTTTGTTACGAATTAAAAAATAAATACAAGTTTCAAAACAATTACTCCATTGTAGATTTTAAAAAGCAGCTATGGAAATCTACTAACACAATTGTTTTTTTTTTTTTTAAGTAACCAGACTGGACCTTCTACTTTGCAGTCATAAGCCCCTTGCAAACCTCTGGTGGTCAAAAAAAAATACAGCTGAAAGGAATGTGTTAGCACAGAGTTTAAAGTGGTGGGTCAAACATTTCATTGCACTAAGGAACAAACAAACAGAAGAAATTAAATCTGTATATAAATTTCCCTTTCCTCTCCTTACTACATACTTTGCCTCTCATAAACAAGCCTCTGTATTATGAGGTAATGCCATTGTCTTGACTATATATAAAAATAATAAAGTTTAAAGGATATAGATCTGGATATCTATAAACTTTAAACAAGCCAGTCCTCCCTTACTCCCCCAGAGGGTCCAACTACTGAGTGCTACACCTTCTGTCATTGCTCAGTGCATCGTGCCTCTCCTGGGAACCCCCAAGAGACCCGTGCCCCTTTCCTAATCTAGGAAAAGCAGCCTGTGCTCAAGTGAGACAGAGAGACAGTGCAAGTAATGCACCACAGATCACACACACCCACACCTGCTCCTGCAGAACAAGGCAGAGTCACAGAAGGCAACAGTGGCCAGCCTGCATGTGTGTTTGGACAGGGGAAGAGGGATCCAATTAGGCATGATAGCTGATTATTTCTGCAATTGTTCAAGAATAATGTCACCTGCCCAGCCCTGGGAGATGGTCACAACTCCCCTCCCACCTCATTCTGGGTGTAACAACTGGAGGACAAAGGGCCAGGAAGAACATTGCACTTGGAGTCAGGATGACCACGGCGCAGGTGGGCTGGCTCTGGCATCCCGGATTGTTGCAGACCTTGCTCCAGAGGCACAGGTCAGCACTGGATCCCAAAGGGATTTCAAGGGTGGCAAGATGTATGAGGCAGGACTTTCCCCAGTCCCAACAAATGAGATCAGAAGAACAGCAACATTAATTTGGGTTGCCAACACATGCAAGTTGGCCACTGTCAGGTTTCTGTCAATTGAGAAGTGTGGAGAAGGGGGGAGGAAGGGGAGGCAGATAGGACACAAGGCTCATGAAGGAATGATGTGCTTTTTTTTTGGTTGAGTTTTTTTTGTTTCTTTTTTTTTTTTTCCCCTAAAGGTTCACAGCTTTGAATAAAAAAGCACATTTATTGCACTTACACATTTTAGACAGAGTTAATTTAAATTATGCCCTCGGAACCCCCCACCATCCCAAAATAACCCAACACCCAAGTTTGGTCCATTTTCCCCCCCCAGACCCAACATCCATGCCCAGATGATGGGCTTCATTTCTTCTCCTAATTTTCCACTGAACTCCCACACACTCAGATAGATTTTCTTTTCAACTAGGGTGAATACACAAATGCAACACAGAATGACATTTAGCAAAACAAAACCTGACCACTTCCCAAACCCAAACAAAAAGAAAAAAAAAAGAAAACAAAAAAAGAAAACATAGTTACTTTTGTGGTTTACTTGCTCAAAAGTAAATGTCACACAAGGCTTATTCTAAAGTACAGCTGCTGCAAACATGACAAACTAGACAAAATGATGGACAGGCCACTGTTGGCTCTTAAGGAGACTGGATGAACAGAACACACTGCTGCTGGATACTATGAAGCAAATACCTAGGTAGTTTAGAAGTTTCTAAACCCTCCCATCAGCTCCCTTCTCTTAGGGAAAGAGTTTCTTTGAGATTTTCTTAAGAAAAAAACAAACAAGAAAATAACTACCTCCTCACATGTACTTTTGGTACAGAATCTGGGGTAGGTAGAAGGATTCCAGATAGTTCCTGGAACATGAGTAAAACATTTTTACACTTTCCTTTCTAAAAGGAACAAACCCAAATTAAAATTGGTCTGATATTTCACATGAACTGTGCATTTGGACATAACTTTATAATTGACAATTATGCCCAAAGTCTTGCCCCAAAGAAAATGAAAAGATCTGAAAAAGCACTAATACCCAAACCATTATTTTGTCCCTCATGGACAAGTAGGTTAAATATGACACTGGTATGTAAGTACTGCCAGAAGTCTATGTAATCAGTTTGAAATTTGAACTAATCAAATTCACACACACTGGCTGTCCCTCAGCTGACACAACACCTACCATCTCCCACAGTTAATGTGCAACAACAGGATGCGATCACTGAAAAGCAACTGCAGGAGGCCCAAGAAGAACTGAGGAAACCTGCTGATATTCCAGAAAACAAAACTTACTGCACTTTCTGGAACAGGGAACTGATTATATGATATATGTGGACTTTCATTACATGAGTAGTAGCCATCAATTTCTCTTCATCTAGCTCTCATTTTTCATCTACCATCTCATTCCAAGATGCTATAACACTGTAACTTTGGGTCTCTTCAGAGCTTTCTATTTCTTTTCTTTGACAAGGTCTCTGTGTCTGTGGAGGGGGAGGAGGGCTTGTTTTTAAATTGAATGAACCTCATTTAACTGTTACAGAGCAGACTTCAAGCAGCAGGTTTACTGTACCTGAATTAGGTATCCTTCAATTCCTACCTTTGAAATGCTAATAGGTATCCTAGGGAATGCTCTGCCCTCCTTGCTCCTTTACAGAAGTTTACCAACTCGAAACTACCTACCTATAGTGATAGCTATATACAAAACTACTGCAGCAGAAGTAAACCAAAGACACTGCTCTAGTTACAAAGCACCTGGTTTACATTCTGTTGTACTTTTTAAGGTTGCAAAGGCACATGATCATTTGGCAAACTACAAAAACTGTTTTGGGGGTCCCTATGTAAACACTTTAACAGATGGTCTTGGTAGCTCTCTTTTCTAAAGGAAAGAGATATGCTAGTTTTCATCTGAAGTCACTCTCGATGTACTCTATATTCTGCAGCTTTTAAAGTTTCCTCCTTCCACAGGTTCATAGTTACTTACTGCTGTCACAGTGCTGACTTAGTAGCTTCTGTATTAGCATCCTTGAAACTTAAATGCAAAGAAAGAATTTTAACAACTTTGCTCTGCTCTGCTGATAGTTTTATTTACTAGGCAAGAATCTCAGAATATGCTGAGTTGGAAGGGACCCATCAGGATCACTGAATCCAACTCCTGGCCCTGTGCAGGACACCCCAAGAGTCACACCATGTGCCTGAGAGCATTGTCCAAATGCTTCATGAACTCTGTCAGGCTCGGTGCTATGACCACTTCCCTGGGAAGCCTGTTCCAGTGCCCAGCCACTTTCTGGGTGAAGAACCTTTTCCTCATATCCAACCTCAATCTCCCCTGACTCAGCTTCATGCTGTTTCCTCGAGTCCTGTCACTGGTCATGAGAGTGAAGAGATCAGTGCCTGCCCCTCCTCTTCCCTTGTGAGGATATTGAAGACTGTACTGAGTCTTCTCCAGGCTGAACAAGCCAAATGACCTCAGCCACTCCTCATATGGCTTCCCCTCAAGGCCCTTCACCATTTTCATGACCCTCCTTTGGATACTGCCTTATAGCCTAATGTCTTTTTTACATTGAGGTGCCCCAAAATGCTCACAGTACTCAAGGTGAGGACGCCCCACTGCAGAGCAGGACAATCCCCTCCCTCATCCAGCTGGTGATGCTTTGCCTGATGCCCCCCAGGACACAGTTGGCCCTCCTGGCTGCCAGGGCACTGCTGACTCATGTTCAACTTGCCATTGACCAGGACCCCCAGGTCCCTTTCTGCAGTGCTGCTCTCCAGCCTCTCCTTCCCTGCTCTGTGTGTACATCCAGGGTTGCCCCATACCAGGTGCAGAATCCGGCACTTGCCTTTGTTAAACTTTACACAGTTGGTATGGAGTAATGAAGCAGTGAAGAAAAGTATTTAAAATGCGCATCAAAACAAATACTAACTACAAACACACAGTAACAAGGCTGCAGCAAACAGAAAGTTTGTTTCATAAACTTCTGTGTAAAATGCGTAACAGAAAAGAATACCCAGCACCTTCAGAGTGATGCCCTAAGAGTCAACTCACACAACTGCTTTTTAACTTGACTGTACCTAGAAAGCTTTTCTGTCACACTGTGCTATCGGTGATAGATTCTTTCAATAGAGAGAAGACACGTTGTATACAGTACTATGAAGGGTTTGTGCTACACATGCTGTACTCATAGTCAAGAAGGGAATGAAATCTAGAGGCTGCAAAAGTGTGAAATGTCTACATGCTTCTTCCCTAAATGTAGCCCCTCCAGCTATCAAAGCTTCAATTTGAACTTGTTTGTGAGATGTCTGGGGATCTGGCTTCCTTAAACATTCTGTAAAATGCCGGATGCATTTACATCACCAGGAAAACACAGAAGAAAACCTATTTATGTGTGATCTTCAGTGATCTCCCCCAATTTGGGCATTTGTGGAACGACATGGTATTTATCAACAGTCAGCATTTTACTCACTTTTATGTCACAAAGGCCAAATTCTCTAATCCAAGTAATGCTGAGAGGCCATGGTAAGATGGCAGTACTTGGCCTCAAACATTCTGCATCATCATCAGCTGCTAGAGCATTCAAGTACAAGGAGAGATAATTTTAGGTAAACATAAAACGCAGAAGTAGATTCATTTAATGACCTGCGTGAGTTTAGCAAAAATGAAATGAATGGGTTAATTTATCTGGGGCCATGTGTGACTTAATTCATGCAGAAATTACTCTGAAAGTCCTCCAATCTCTGTACTCCTACCATCAGGTTTTAAGCTCCACTACACTGTTCCAGTTCCAGCAAATACGACACAGGAAACAATCACGTACTGACAGGGAAGATGTAACAGATAACAGGCCTCATCTAACTGTACGAAAAAGGAAAGGCAGAGGGGAAGGTCTATGTGTGGTTGATAAAGACATGAATAGCTGGGACTGGATACTGGTACTTTTGCAAATAATTGTTAAATACTGGATACTGTAGAGCCTAAAGAAGCTGTGTGACCGACGTTTGCCCCAACATGTGCACACAAAATATGTACTAACATTTCCATACTATGGAATGTGCTTGTTGCTGGGACACCACGAAGAAGCTTAAGGAATTTGGGGTAACGGGCATGAATGTATTGATCATTTCAGTTTACTTCCTTCATCCCACTGCTACACAGGGCACTCATTTCTCGTCTACTCGTTTCCCCATTCACTAAACATCTACAGGGCACCTTTAAGACTGGTTATGATGGCATGCAAGACATCCAGAAAAACTCCCGAAGGAAAAGATAAAACCAAAAATAATCCCAATTATTTACAAACCACATTTCTTCCAACATTTTGCATGAACATTATGTGGGACCTCTTACAGACAAACACATATTACTACACTTATCTGGAGGGAAACAAACAAACATGAAAACCAGTAGAAATGCATCCTGAAAGGACTTACCTAAACAGCAGCCAAACAACTTGCACATTCCTCAGGGAACAAAAAATCAAACCAAAACCAGAAACAAAAAAGAAAAACAAAACTACAAAAAAAAACCACTTAAAAAAGAAAAAAACAAAACAAAACAACCCAGAGATCATGTGTTACTTATAAAGTGCTTTGCATGGACAAGGATAGCAATTTTCCTTGTGCTTTTCCTATGGGCTCAAGAAGCATATTGTAGACTAATGGGTAATGAATCTCCACCAAAGTAAGTTCATTTTAAGCAAAGACAGAACAAAGTTCCTAACAGACAATCTTCTGCCAGCATGACTTTGTGGAAGGAAACTAGGGCTTTTAACAAGCTCTGTGAAACAAATGACTGTTGAACCACCTGTCCATAATTGCTCCATTAACAGCTTCTTCCAAGAGAACAATAATTTCCAGTATGACTGACATGTACAAATGAGGCCAGAGCCCACAGAAGGGCTGGAGCCAAGCACGGGGTGAAAGGAGAAGCAGTGACTACTTCACCCTCTGGGAGCCTGTATCTGGTGAATGCTCTCACCTGCCTGCTGACACCAGTGGCCCCAGGCTCCCTCCACCTCTTATGTACTGGCCTCAGATGATCACCAGGGAGAACTCTGACTTCACCAGTCTTCACCACCACTTGCACATTGGCTTCTCCACACTAGAAAGTGGCTATTGCTACTTTTTAAATTGCTGCCAATCTCAATAAGGAAAAAACCTTACAGCATCTGAAGATCCACGGCAGACAAGAAAAAATTTGTGCTTTTTTTCTGTTTGTTTTTAAAATGCGTCCTGTACACAAAATCATTTCTATTCATGTACCAACATGAATCACTTCATTCTTGTAGTGACTATTAAGTCATTCACTATTGCTGTCTTGCTAATGTTTGTGGAATTAATATGAATACACAGTATTTCAGTTATAATTCCCACTTCAGATTAGTCCGGTCCCTATAACCCCAGTAAATATTTACTGACAAACATAACAGACTACCAGCAACACCGCAGAATTCCAGGGTATTAAAAGCGCCTTCCACTACCGATGTGCATTTCCCCCTTCACCTGGGAGCAACCTTCTGCAAACAGAAACAGTCCAACTCTCCCCAGGGAGGGAAGGACAGTGTCCTCACCCAGTACATCCATCTTTAGCATGGACACCACATTCACACACATTTAACTCCTTCATTTATTTGTCACGATTTTGTTTAACATCCCCCACCACGTCTAAGCAGGAACGTCCCTGCCAGAGGGGGGGTCAGTTCTCCTGCCTCACCTGCAGTGGTACAGGGCCAAAACAAATCAAATTCTGAAAACTTCTGTTTGAGCTTGAGTTTCTTTCCAACATGGTCTGCCTTGCCTCTGTACAAATAATTTACAGGTAATACCACATACCAGAGAACTCTGCAAACAGCTCACATCACAAGATATTCTACTAGAGGTAAACGATGTGCAGAACTTTATGAGTTGTTTTTTCCCTGACTGGGTAACTTGTCAAAAAGCTACCAACCATTTGAAAACCAGGATTGGAGGACAGGAAAACAAAGCAGTCTAGTGGAGATACCGCCACCTTCATCCTAGTTTGCAAAGTGTACAAAAGGGAAAGACAAACGGAAGGGAAAAGACGACAGGGAGGAAAGCAATGAGAGGAGAAGTAGTCAGCGTGGATCCAGCAAGTACCGTTTTGTTTTGATCTAACAACTTGCCATTAGGACAAGATGCTCCACATTTACACACACACTTATCGGAGGACGTTTAGTTAACAGGATAAAAATCCTCTAAAAAAAGCTCTTGAAAGTACCAAAACATAATTTTTGGAATGTCTAATTCTAGGGGGTTTTGTATTTGTATTCAATTCAACCTGAGAACTTTTTTCCCCGTTTACGAAAACATTACATATTGGTAAGGTACCTGGCATTAACCTGCACCCTCATTTAAAATAAAACTTTTAAAGTAGGTACATACACCATTCACAGTCTGTATCGGGAACTCTACAGACTTCAGATGCTGCAGTAGCATCTTTGATAAATACATTGTATCATATGATACAAAGAAAAAATAAAAGAGAGGACAATATCGCTACATTTTTTTTTTAAAACTTCAGTTTGTTGCTGGACCAACAAAAGAAGGATCTACTTAATCCTTCTAAAAGATGTTGTATATGCACACACCAAGAAAATACGGGAAAAGGAAAAAGGTCGTTGTTTGTTCTTTTTAAGAAGTGGTAAAGTAAATCTGAAAAAAGGTGCAGCAGCATCCCCTTTTCCTTCAGCTGAACCTCTTCGCCTTCAGAATAACATCTTCTCCAGTTCCCAATGCCCCACACTTTTAATTTTAAAAGAATAAAACCCAATAATATAGACAGATTGAGGTGTTTGACACTGCAATACAGAGAAAAGGGGATACTGCATTGTCCATAAATCAGTAAGTACACCAGGAAAAAAAAAGGATCAGAATGGAGAACGGTTCTTTTAAATTAGCACTCATCAGATTTTCAGCCTCTGATGGTTACACTGTTAGAGGGAGAAAGCCGACCGGCAGACCATCCAAAGCAAGTCTCCTAAGTTGCAGCAGCAGTTCCATCCCCTCATGCCCGAGCACCACAGTCAAACCACGAGCGCCCTCTCCTCTCTCCTGGGAATGATGCCAACAGCACAGGCAGCCACTGCGGGTCTCCGAATGCACGTGGTGGTTTGTGTTGAAGGAGAAACACTGGCAGCAGAGGACTCTGGTTCCCAAAAAGGTACTTTTTCCCATTGTGTTGGACTGGCAGTTCCATTCTGCTCCACTTTTAAGCTTATGGATATCTTTTCTAAATTATTTTAGGTTTTGCGGAGCAGAATGGAGTTTTGATGTTAAGAAACTGTAGGAACACAAGACTTAAATAACAGAGTGGGTGCTGCCATGGTGCTGTGGCTACTTGAACGCTGCAAATTCTCCTGTAGAGGGAGGACAAGAGCTTGGTTTAAAAAGGTGATTTCAGTTACTAGGCAGTCAGAGATTTTCTCTAGACTAGCTGAACATCAGGTTGAATACAAAAGATGTTAAAAAATGCAGACTGTTAAAATTAAAGCACAAGAGAATACATAGTGAGAGAACATTGAATACAGACCCAGCATATTTAACCAACATAGAATTTCTTGAAAGCAAGCTGTACCCATTCTTCCCAAGAACTGTGAGAGTTCAAGCAAAGTCTAAATCATCATGCATTTGAAAAAAAAAATGTGTCAGCTTGATTTTACTTTAAACTCCTTATTGCACATATATCCTCCTGAGAAGCAACAATTTCCATAAATGCGTCTGACTGCAAACTAGTTTCTGTTCTGGTGTAAAATTGGTTTAATAACAAAGAACTGTTTGACACACCCATTAACCTTCAAAGACTATATACAGTAAAGTGCCTGAATATAAAACCAGTATTAAAGAATGCTACAATCTGCTTTAGAGACCAACATAGCAACCTACTGAGAGAAAAACAAGAATGGGGAGACTATCTGCTCAATCCCAGACCAGAAATTAGGCCTCACTAACAGAGAGCACAACAAATAAAGCAACCACATGCTTCCTTCAGAATTACTGAATAAAAAATAATTAAATGCAGTGCTTTCACATGTGATGACCTCCTGAAATTCTACATAATTTATTCAGTGTCACCATACCGTGAGATAGACTGGTAGTCCCATTTCTGAAAGGAACTACGGCACAGAGTAAAATCGCTGCCCAAAGTCTTTAAGGAGTTTCCCAGAAGATTGAATAGAAGCTGTATCTAACATACTAACCCTCTCAATCCTATGATTTAGCAAAAAGAACTTCCTGCCACCCACAAAGAAATTGTATTCTATAGGATTTTTAGTGAGGGGTGTCCAACTACGCATAATCAAAAGGACTCAGGAGGAAGAGAAAAAGGAGCAGACCTGTAATTTTCCTGTGTTGGGTTTTATATGAATTTTGGGTTAGTTTATGTCACTTTCTTGACAGCACTTCTCAGAGCTTTTCTAATAAGGAAGGAGTGATAAGTAGGCATAAGAGACCCTTTGTTCTGTTCAACAGAAGAGTGCTGAATGCCACTACATCCAAACAACTGCTCCCTATCTTGGTGTTCTTCTATCTTTTCAAGAGCAACCGTGTTGTTGGCTTTGTTTTGTCTTAAGATTCTTATTCTGAATATTGGAAACGAAACAGAAACATCCCTGTAAACAAAATTTTAGGCTTATCATGGAATGTCTTGTTCTATAAAGAAGAGAACCAAAAGAGTCATCAGCAGTCTGCATGAGGAGGGGGAAGAAAAGACATCTAAAAGGCCTGGGAGGAGCAGCTGATCCAGTTCTAAGGAACTTGAAGAAAGCAGGAAGAGCGCTCTGTGTGTCCCAAGAAATGAGAATGGAGTACACCCAAGGTCTAAAGTAAAGGGGCTGGCACAGGAGGCAGTGACAGACCTGAAGCTCTATGTGTCTTTATAGACTGTGGTGGCAGGTTTAAGTTACAACAACAAAGGAATAAAAGCTTCACGATGGACCTAATTTCCTATTTTACAAGTTCCACCAACAGATAAAACTCTTGCTCTAAAATACTCTAAGTATTTGATCCTTTTTTCTTGCTGCTTTCTGCTACATTTCACTGATCTCTCGACTCTCTTCACAGTATCTTCTAGAAACATCTCAAGTTTTGTATATTTTTTCTTTTTAGAGAAGGACAAAAAAGTCATCAAGTATTGCCTGTGAGGCCAATTTTTAAGAATGACATTCATGCCTAGCTACACCTTCAAAACATGCTCTACTTAATTTATTTTTCATTCTGCCTTTCTAAATTGCTGATTAAAGATCAATTTATAAACAAGAGATGGCTCCCTCATTACTCATCTTGTCCTTCTGCCCATTTCCAGTAATAATTCAGATTTTAATAGTCATATAGGGATTTCAGAAGATAAAAGATGAACCTTCAATTGGAAAAGAGCAATGGAAAAACAGGATCAGAAGACAAGAAGTATTTCAGACAGTATGGTAGCTTCAAAAAGGTAGTTTTCAGACTTTGCTGCCATTTAAATAAAACCTTAGCAAACACATTTTCTTTGACAAGCTAAAGCTAAATCTTGCCTTTCAAAATTCTGGTGTTAATCTGATCTCAAATCAATAGCAGACCAAAAAAAGGTAACATGTTCATCTAATAACAGGATTACGTTGATTGAACATGTATAAAATGCGGATGCCAGCAGCAGCTTTCCCTAGATGAGGAATGTAGATGGCTATACCTATCCACATACGGGAATCCTTCATCTAGGTGTCAATAGGACCTTTTGAGGAGTAGCTGAAGTACTCTATGTCACCCTTTCTATTCTGAAGATGTAAAATATCTGTAGCTGGTTCTTTTAGCTTCCAGAAGAAACCCCACCTGAAAAAAGGGGGAGAGAACCCAGGTGAACTCTTCCTGAGGCTAAGATGCATACAGATAAATGAAGTAACATGAAATGTGAATTCATCATTTTCTAGCAGGCCAGGAAGGTCTTGCCTGAGAGCAATGAAGACAGCTTTAGGAACACAACCCAGTGTGCCCTGTCCTGATTCTGCCCTGCTAAGTCTTTGGACACAGTCCTGCAATGGGCAATGCTAATCCAAACTGGGATTATTGAGGTCCCAGTCTATCTCTTGACCTGGGCTGTAGAGCAGTGACCTGCCCATTGTGCCACAGCAGCACTGTGTGTCCTTAAAGCAAGATGGTTCAAGGAGCTGATGTAGGAAATGCTACCTCAGGCTGGTGGGCAAGGAGAGTTTTCTAACCAGTTTTTGGAGAGCTGCTTTGTTCATGGTGGGGAAAACCCCCACAAATGCACGGAACAGACTCATGGAATTGGAGAGCATCTGCCAGTGCAAGGGTAAGGAGGTAGGCCATGCCTGATCCAAATGAGATCAGTTTACCATGGAGCTATGAAACCACATACTTAGCCATTTGTTATGTGAAAAAACCTCCAGACATTTATATTCACTGTGAGCCAGACACGTGAGGTGCTTCTGAGCAAGCAGAACTTCAGATACTTGCTTTGACTGGTAACAAAGAAATTCCTTTCCAAAGGATGGATAGCATCTGAAAACACACACTTCTTACAAAGCCCTTTCAAGTTAGCTGCTACAGTCCTTTCACGCTTGTATTATGCAGAGCGAGCACAAACTATTTTAAATGCACACTTTCAAAAACTCTGTACTAAAAAGATGATCAAGATCTTTCATGTTGCCTCCAAACAATGTAATACAAGGGCATGTTTTGAGTGAACCTGCTGCCCCTGATTCCTGGAGGGATTCAAGATGCAGCTACCATTCTCTACTCTCACAAATTTCTAAGTTACCTGGATTCACGAGGTTACTCAGGTATATACACAACACTGTAACTGTCCTCCTTATGCTGGGGTAGATGCCATGTTTCCCTGAAGAATCATAAGGAGAATAATGGTTCCCTTTCAGGCCTGTGCCAGCCTTATCTACTGAAGTAGAGAGTAACTGACTTATCAAAGAGAAACACCAGATTCCAGCACCTTGCCTGGATTACATTCACAGACACAGGAAAACTATGACAAAGAGGTAATTTTCTGTTGGATTTTGTGCTGATCTTTTGTATGGATACCATCCATGGGGTTAAATAAAAATCTGGAACATCTTCTAGAAGGTAACAAGACAGATTTTGTTTCTATACCGAGATGTAGGAAAGTAAATTAAAAAAGAAGCTCACCTGCTATAAACTACTCCTCCAGAAAAACCTGAGATCCTACGACCTGTTTTCTGGACCAATAGGTATCTGTTTCTGAACAACATAGCTGAGTTGCACCTTTGAGAACTCTGACCCAAATCCACAGATGTAGTTATCATCTTCATCCTACAGATGTTCCCAAATCTCACTGAAGCAGCAATTACAAATTACAGAATGCTCTAAATGCCTTTATGTCAGATAAAGTTAATGATCCACAAAACCCAGCCTCCTTTTAGGCTTCATAAAATGTTTAGTGAGAAGCTAAGATCACGTTATGGCCATGGACCTCAAACGGTGCTCGACGTGTAGGAACAGGTGAGACTGGAAGAATGCACTGACCATGCAGAGGAAATGGGGCCAAGTGTGTCTAAGGATGGCAGCATTTTCCTCCCATAAGCAGCATTTTCTGTAGTTCCTAGAGCACAGACGAACAATCTTAACAACACGGAGGATAACACTACTCCAAGGAGTAACTTGTTTGAACTGATATGGCAGATCTGAAAAAGAGTAAGCCTGGGCAGGGCAGTGATGATGGTTCTGCACTCTCTGCAACTCCCCATGTAGTCAAGACTTTTCTGTGTGGAATGCCACATTTCTAGATTCTGCAGGAGACCCAGTAGCATCCTCTTGCTCTGAGATGGAAATTGTAGCCTGTACTGAATACCCCAAAGCTTAGGAAGCATTCCTCCTCATTGTCTAGAATAAATATATAAAATAAAGAATGAGAGAGGAAAACACTTAAGTCCTGTTTTCATTTTAAGATAAGCCTGCCAAAATGAGGTAAAGCTACCAGAGAGATGGGAAACAGATTTTCTAAAACAGTAACAACTTTCATCCTATATAACTATTTCCATAGAGGGAGATTTCAACAGTTAAATTTTCTTGACTAAGAAAATGAGAACAGCAGAAGCCAAAAAGCCTATTAGAATCCAGCCACGAAATGTAGAAACTGCCTATATCTCTTCCAGTTCTCTACATCTGCTTCCCATTTTAAAAGGCTCAGTTGTCAGACATCAGAAAGCCAAGCTTTTTGGAATTCCTGATCTATTTCAAAAACTTAATGGTAGCAACTTCTCCATGTGTATGTAAATCAGAAGCCACTAGGAACACTCTTGGCCCCTGAAGTCCTAACAAGAGCAGCAATAGCTTATTCTGATGCAAGAATCTGTGAAAATTAACAGCTTAGCTGTTTAAACCAAGTAAAACCATGTAACTCACCTCAAAATACGCAAGAACACTGTCAGTACATCTTGTTTTCATATCTGACATCAAAGACTGATACAACCTGAACCACTCCTCTGATTTACCTACTCCAGAGGAATGCTCCAGAGAAAAACACAAAGTGAGCTGGCAGGATTTTGGTAAGGTGTCTAGCTTTCTCAGTCAGATATCTAGTCTAGCTGACTCCCTCCTAGTCAATCTAGCAGCTTCTATATGGAAGTGAAAAAATCAATTGGTCATGTTCAGTGGTATTCTTAACAATATTAAAATAATTAAAACCTTTCATCTTAACAGAATTCATGGTATGACACCGATTTCCATGAAAACAACTGCTTTTTCAAATCTTCTTTTCCTATTATGGGTGTTAAGCAGCATTTTTTTAAAAGTATTTGGTCATGCTTGAGGTTTAAAATGTTTTTCTAAATTTTGAAATCCATGCTAATCGAAGGATACAGGCACCATTACCAGTAATAGTCTTGCAGTTTGGCAAAAGCAGATTCAGAATTTCTTCTGTGTTGCATTGTAATAGAACATTTTGATATGGTCTAAACTATAGCAGGTCAGAGTATTTAGGGAGGAAAAAAAAATTAAAAAATAACAACCCACGTCACCACTCTTCTGCAGGAAGAGATGTTCTCTAAACAGGACTATTTTAAATTTCGACTTTCAAAATAAGAGCCACACGTAATTCAGGGCTTTCTCTGGATTCTGTGTTGTATCTGCTCACTTCTGCTGACCACAAGAAGTTTTGACCGTGTTCAGCCTTGAAGCTCGGTTTATTTTTCCAGTTGTTTCCCACATATGAACAGCATTACTAAATGAAGAATCTAAAGCTTATTGCTCAAATATAATGACCTCAACTGAAGTAAAAAAAATAAAACCAAAACAACACACCACCATAGCTTGTGTAATTAAAATCAAATACACTCCTGAGTAACTAATTCCAATCAATAAACTAGGCAAAACTGACACCCCATGACCTCAAGAAGACCTTGCTTGTTTTGAAGTGACTTTTCCCATGTCTCTTACGGGACGTTCCAATTCCTCTCGTGCCAGCTGTTCCCAGGGCACTCGTTACCAACACAGACTTTGTGCTCGGGACATTCAATGCCCAGTGTTGGGAAGTGAATCTTCGTTCCCTCAGTAAACCCTAAAAACACAGCTGGTACACGAGCTGCACTCACAGGAACACCCCAGCACACAGACACACAGGCACATGCTTTCACATTTCTTTTCAGTGCACTGGAAACCCACCGTATCCCCCTGCTTGGATGGGCGTTTTTGGAGAAGCACAAGCATATAGACTAAAATCCTCTGTCTGGAAGCCAGCCCGGTTTAATGAGGGCTCAGATGCACTGCGGTGAATTTTTGGCAATGACCGGGCCAGAAGCTCAATGGAGGCAAGAATCTAAAACAGGTAGAAAATAAACGATCAAACCTGTTGTTCCAAAGCTGAAACTCTTTCTTAAAACCAAAGGCACAACATTAATTAACTACAGAAAAATGTTTAAATTAAAACAGAATTTTTAAAATATTGATTACTGCATTGCATGCTTGATGTTTGTATCCTGCAAAAGCTGGAAAGGACAGTTTGGGAATTTCCCCCTTTATAAAGGCATACTAATTTCCCTCTGTAAGCACAGTGTATACAGTTGCTTTTTATTTGGCTCCTTGTCCAAGCACTAGTACCTGTAGCTGCCATAGCTGCAAACAAACCCAGCTTTGGCAGCAGTTTGCTCAATACCATTTACCAAAAAGTCAGCAGGGGGAGCTCCTTATTTTTTGAAAATTATTTGGTTACATTCAAAGCAGAAAAAAAATCAGATTCCCTCTCCCCTCCTCCAAGCTTTTAGAACCCAAACCTTCCTCAGCAGGCATGATAAAAATCAAGTTTTGTGGCAGTTTCCCTCCATAAAGCTTGGAGGAGAGCAAGAAGGGGGGCTATAAAGATTTCTGAGCACATATATGAAGTTCTAATTTGTGTCTAACTATAATTATCAATTTCACTGTCTCCCAGTTGAAACTTTCTCCAACGTATAAATGCTTTTCCAAATACACAGGTCATTTTACTACCTGTGTTTTGAAATTAAAATAAGCATTTCTAATTAAACAGCTCTAACCAGGTACTGAGCCAATGCTCTTATGAAGTCATGCTGTAACACTAATAAAAAAAATTTGGAACCGGCCAGTGAGTTCGCAACTTTGAATTCTAAAGTCTATTGAGAGTTAAAGAGGGGCATCTCTCACCTGTGGAAAAAGGGGTCTCTCATCTCTCTTCTTTTTTAAGCATTCTGCCATTAGTCTCTTCATAGCTTTTGGACAGTTGCTCCGTACTTTGCTGAGGTCTGGAGATAGATATCCTCGTCCCACCATAAAAATTATCTTTATTAAAAGGGAAAAAAAGATGAAAGAGGAAGATGATGAGTCCATAAAACAAACAGTAAAAAAAGGTGAACATTTTGCAAGAACATTTTAGTTCCAGCAGAAAGTTTTCTGCTCCCAGGAAACATTATCTGGTATTGAAATTGCCAGATTTCTTAGAGCAATGCTTGCTAACCTATTCAGTACAGAGAAAAAAATTAGATCTTTCCTCCTCCTCCTCCTTGGAGAGATTTCTGTGAAACTTGAACACTAGTAAATGGTTACCATTTATAGCAATAACCATCTAAGGAACGGTTCTTCAGTGTCAAAAACCGTGACAAAAACAAGAATAAGCAACTTTGGCAGGAACAGAATGTCTAAAAATAAATATTCTGTAAAAGGAAATATTCTGTTTTATAAATCAACAGCAAGTTCACGCGGAAAGGTATTTTAAGAAATACATGGACTTTGGATATTAAAACCCTTCAGCTTTTAAGAATAAATTCTGCCATATACTTTTCCAACACAAAAGCTCATTCTTGACATCTGATCACACTCCCCATCCCCAAGAAAACCATAAAAGAAAAAGAGGTACTGTCTCTCCTCTGTAGAAGAGGAGACAGACAGGTTTTGTATTTTTACAGTAATTCTTTGTACATGGAAGGCTTATATTTCGCCTAAGGATAAAACTTAAGCATAAACCAAAGTAAACTGATAGGAAGCAGGAAAACAAAACATAAATATGGTTAATGGTCTCTTGTATACATAAAAAAACCACATCAAACATCATCATGTCAAGCCAAAGTCAAATGCAGTGTGGTTTGAGTACTGCAGTTGCACTGACACTAAAAAGCCCTTCCAAACTAGTTAATCAAAGATCCATTCATGCTGCAGCAGGTAATCACTGCCTTTTCTGAACACTCAGGCAGACCCAGCAGGTGTGTCATACCTTCTATCTAATGAAGTGTAACTATTTCATATCTTGACACTGGGGAAAGAAAACCATCAGAAACCCCTCACATCTCAAGCATGTCATTCGTGTTATTTATACTAACACAGTCCTGGTCCTTTTTCAGCTTTCTGCTTCAGTCACATCTGTGTTGGCATCAAGGAGGAATATAAAACTCCCATATGGTTTCTTTAGAAATCCCCATGTGCCAGAGCAGCATTTCATAGTAGACTTATGTACCCTGCCCCTTACCTCTGCTGCAATGAGACTTACCATGATCTGTGTTAATATTTTCTAAATAATTGCACAAGCTGAAATTATTCAAAATTCATTATTTATGTTTCAAATACTCTCTTTACAAATAACATAGGGATTAAACTTTTACTTCGAACTAGAGAAAAGAGATTATCACTACAAGAACAGTCTAGAAAAATCTATTATGGTGAGAGGAACACTGAGGTGTAACAAGAATGATGCTTTGCTCACTAAGAATCTTAGTTGTGTCATAGTAGCTGAATATTTACAACTTTGGAGATAACAGACAAGGAGTGGCAAAACTCAAGACATTAGATCACATTGTATATGGTGGCTTCACTTGCATTTTAAAATTTGTTTCAGCACTTAATTGTAAGCACCTACATCACTGGGTTCATCTTTCAAATCTCAAAAGGTAAAGACAAGACAATGTTAAATACAGTTTTTAGAAGGCTGGATCCATCTGGCCAGGAATCCAGACATCTCCCTTCTTTCAAAAGGCAAAAACAAAATTATAAAAAAAAAAAAAAATTAAAAAGAAGGAGTCACTCCAAATTTGATGAATTGGGATGATATGTTCTGGCAGATATGGAAGCAGCCTTATAAAATGGCATTCACAGATGAACGTTGCTATGGTTGCAGTTCTCAAGTACTGACAGTGAAAAAACAAGAGATGAGGACACAGAAGCAACATAAATACATCACTGCTTAGACACAGAATAGTTCACACCAAAGATCTTGATGCACAGATACTATTTTCAGATTAGACAGAAATAATGAATCAGGTATGCCTTCCCAAAGCACCTAACCCATGGAGATATATTACAGGCATGTGGTATCATTAAGACTTAAAGAATATTTGTTCACAATTAAGTAATCTTCTTAGAGGATTCACACACTCTGGAAAGTCATATACTCCATCAAGCAGGGTTTGAGAAACGCTGATTTCCTGAAATTCAGTTAGACGGTGCTTGCATTTCTCAAGATCGAAATGAATACAAAACATTCAGTGAGATGACTGTTCTGTTTTGTCCTGTAGCTGCACTATTATTCCATGCAAGTGGAGGGGTGGGGAGGGGAGGAAATAAAGAGGAATAACGGAACACATATATAGAGGATCATTTCGCCTTTGCAGAACTACTCTAGATTACTATTAAGTAACCTGCTCTCTCCCTAATAAGTATCCTGGCAACCAGTTCAGAAGCTGAGAATCTATACTTAAAGTAAAAAAGAACACAAAAAATACCTCAAGAGAAGTAAGTAAATTGGTGCTATGTGGCTGAGGCAGATCTAGAAAACGCAGAAATGTCATCTCACAACATCAGAATTGGAAATATCAATCACACAACACACCAGAAAGTGCACTACCCAAGGTTGAATTGATCTCTGTTTCAGGCCACAGCTGACTGAAGTCAATCCCTTCCCTTACCTGGTCCCTGTTGTTGATGTTTGAGTATGGTAACTGTCCAGTCATCAATTCATAAAGAACAATCCCAAATGCATACACATCCGACTGAAAGCTATATGGGTTTTTATCTTGCATCCTAATAACTTCCGGTGCCTGTATCATAAAAGGGAAGAATTAGTTTTCATTTCTCTACATCACACTGCACCTCACATACCAAGAACAAAACATGGACTTTTCCAGAGTACAAGTGCAAGGTCCACTCTTCACAGGTTACTGGGTGCTAATACAGAGTGGGTGCTGACATGAATCTCATAACCCATTGCTTCATTTTAGTTTGGTGATCTCTTTATTCCTCTATGACAGAACAAAATTACCTTGGCCAGGCTGAGAAGACATTTGGAAACTAGGATTATAACAACACTGAGAATAATGCCAACTAACAGAGCTTTAGGTTTTTCCAGGGAGAAAAGGAGAAACTGGAGTTGTACAGGAGTTGTACTGTGGAATAACCATGTTTGAATTCTTAAAACTTAAGAGCATCTTACTTTCAGCTGAGCTAGTTCCTCTACTCCTTTGCAGGATGTTTTGCATGGCTTTTCTCACCTTCTCCTCAACACTGGATTAATTATACCCTTTTTCCTTAGCCACCATTTTCTTTTCAGTTTAAACCTCAGAGTAAAGGATTAAGACACTAGAGTTTTTTTGCTGACTACTGGAAAACATATGCTTAAAGTACAGTTGAAAAGTATTCATTTAGTACTTCATACTACTGCTTGTCTTTTCCAGCTTAAGACAGCTTGTGTATATCAGTGTGCTGGAGGAGTAGTGTAGAAATTTTGGCCAAAGGCAAATAAATTTGTTGAAACAAACTCACCACTTCCCCTTTACATACCATCCATAGAATAGATCCAGACAACTGTTCAAACTGTTGGGACCCGCTCCATCGTGATTTCACTGTAGCTAGACCAAAATCACCTATTTTTACTGTGAGGTCTTCATGAAGAAATATATCTAAGGGGGAAATGTTAAGGGAAAACAGACAAGCAATGCTGGTCCTGTCCTACAAGAACAAAAAACAGCTACAAATTTGCAACATACACATGACAGTTTTTACCACTGACCATCACTGAAGAAGGTTTTTGTGAAACACAGATTCTAAGCAGCCAGCATAAGGAATTATGCTACTTAAGGGTTACATAAGTAATGGCTGGGCCAGTGCTGAACAGACCACGGCCAGGTGGCTTTCTTGAAGTGCCAAGTACTTTCTTGAAATGCCAAGTATGAGGAAAGCTGCAAATATTTCGTGAGTGAACTGGCACAATCTTTCATTACATGTAGAAACCAAAGGATGCAAAAAAACCCCCAAAACCTCCTATGTTATTGCAATGAAATCAACAGACACCATAGGCATCCCTTATTTTGCTGTTACTGCTATTACCCCTTTTATTATTGATAATACCCCTATTACTCAGTGAAATTTCTACTTGGCAAATATTTATACCTGAACAGCTTTTCATACCATTAAGTTAATCTCTGGCAGAAAAAAAAAAAAGAACCAGGAATGCTGTCACATTCCAGAATTACATCTCTGGGAAAGGATACTATTACTCTTGAGGTCTCTGTGGATGATTGACTTGGCATGCAAATAACTGAAAAGGAATATCATAGATTAGGTGGGTTAAATAATATTTCACTAATCAGCAACTCAAAATTCACTGTATTACTGAAACACAAATTCTGTAGATATTCAAACTGCAAGGTAGTAAAACTTCAGTTACCAATGACAGTTTCTGCAACATTCACAGGAAAAACAAGCCAAAAGCATAATAAAGCTTAGATTTCCAGCTAAAATCTGATGGTGCTGAGGAATGAAATAACAATTATGCTCCAACTTCTGCTTTTCAACTCTAACTCAATATTCACAATAGAAACAACTTCAGTAGTTTTTTTCACATTCAGTGCTGAAAGTTCTGCCTCCCAGCCTTAATGGTGACCGTCAAGACCCTTTGCAGGCTAGTCACAGCTTTAGGTAAGGTGTTTCTAAATGTGCTTCCCAGTGTCAGTGTGCACTCAGGTATGCCGACTGCTTTTAAGCACAAGAGTGGAAAAAAGATCCCTTGCAGACTGGATAAATAGATGGCAGGGAACACAGAGGAGAGTACTTGCCCCACAGCACAGATACAGCCTAAATTAGGCAACCAGTCTCCCATGGCTCTTTGTTTAGTCAATGAGGCTGGCACGAAACTCCTGGAAAAGCCCCAATTTATGTCTCTGCTTTGAATCATGCTCATAAAACAGTTTCTGCATCTCCACTACCTACAGATGGGGCCTGGGGAGATGAGCAGGCTAACAGAAGGCTAAGGCTGGTTGCTGCAAACACCTCCCCACCTCTTGACTGAAAATGTAATAGAATACTTAGTAGAAAAATGGCACAATGAACTGCAATCATCATAGTGGTTTTTCAACTGGAGGGTGATTTCTCTGATCTTACAGCAGTGCTCTGATTTTGACACAAAACACTGGGCTAGTTTTGTAAATTCTAACTCAACAGTCCTCTATGGGAGTAAAGATTATTTACAATCCTTAGAACCAAATAGGTATGTTTTCTCCAAATACTGAAATCTGTTATTTAAAGAGCTATGATACTTAAAAAAAAAAGAAAAAAAAAAACCTGATTCTTTTTGCTACCAGGGCTGGGTTGTCTGTCTTGTGCATATCTTATGGAATTCTGTCCTTTCATTCACAGGTTGTTTCTTTTTAAACTATGCTCTACCTCCTACCATATGATTATCTGCATTATAAAGTTTGTAAAGACTCTTCTATTTAAGACTGTATTTTCCTATGTTCCGAAAAAAGCACACGAAGTCTATTTTACTCATCAGAATAATAAACACTTCACCAAATGCTTTGATGATTGAGACAGGACCCTGGGCTCGGCAAAGTGAGCAGATAACCAGCCTTATTTGCCAATGTCAGCCACAGTGGAAAGGGGATAAGAAAACTTTGCCCCAGAGCTCGTTTTCAGACAAGTAATACGATACTTACTCCATGCCTTGTGCAGTCTGTCGTGCAATATCAATTAGCTTGATCATTTCAAATTTGGTCTCAATGATGTGTAGATGGTGATACAAGCTGGACCCTTCACACCATTGTGTAACAATAGCCAACTGGGGTTTTGTTGAATAGCCCATGAAAAGCAGGATATTCACATGTCGTGTTTTCCTGTTTAAAAACAAACAAAAATGAATAGGAAATCAGGCAAACCCCAGGCAGGTCTGTCACAGTTGACATATATATTTCCAAACAGAAGTTGAGTCAATCTCAAGTTTTACTAAAGTAACACGGTAATCTCTTGCTAAATTCAGTTTCATGAATTATTCCAGACATTAGCCTTTCTGATCATAATAACATGGAATAACTACTCTGAGGTAAGCACGGCTTCCCCCAGGCAAGTACCTTAGCACAGGACTGCTCAGAAGATACTGTTTCCACTAGGTCCCCATGGACAGAAATGGTTTGCAGGCAGGTCTGCTTTTTTGTGATCTTAGTCCAGCTACGATATGTTGCTGCCCATAAGGAAGACATCCAAAATGAAGTTCCAGTCTCAGAGGCTTCCAGAAAGGACAACTTTTTTGTTTGTATACCATCAACAGTTTTACTTAGGGCTTTTTTTGACAAGAATTTGTATTCTCTATGAAGCCAGCATAAAAGAAAGGATGGAAACAGGTATGAAAACTGTTCCTCAGCAAGGTTATGATATGAATTTGTTTCCAAACAGCACTTTGGAGAAACTAGAGTTCACCACAGAGATTTGACCAGATTAAATCAAACCTATTCCAAAGATGGAGCAACTCCATACAGAAAAATTTCCTCATGAACAACGCAAAAAGAATTATCTCAGTAGATATCCTAGTAGATTCAAGGTCTGAAAGAATCCACTGTGAAATCTGAAATGTTCTCCTCACCCTCCAGGACAAGTCAATCATGTTCTTACTGCCATCAAATAGACAGGAAGAACTACATACCTCCAAACATACCAACGAGATTTTACAAAGATGAGGCCCTAAGAATTATGGAGTATTTCCTAGCTTTCCCAGGGGCTGAGGAAAAATAAAGGCAATCTTCTTCCAACACAGGTTGGTATACTGGAAGGCAGTCAGCTCTCTGCTGGTGAAACCTGACAGATCAAGTTTAAAACCTGTGGTAGCTTGTTAAGTCTTTGCTGTGGTGGAAGATGGCAGACTCTTATTATGTTTTCTTATGTTAAAACACTAACATGGGAGCCCAGAGTGTGAACCTTTGTCCTCGCAGAACAGCAGACCAGGACAGTTCTACGCTGTGTGACTGTGCCTTTTTCAGGTTCATGGATTTGTTGAGTGCTGCTGAGAGTAACTGCTGAGGGAACAAAAAATATGCAGTTTCTTGCAAATCTGGCAAAAAAATCCTTGCAAAAAATGATGAAGCATAATGGAAAAGGCACAACAACGGGTAAATCTGCCTTGTCTGGGTCAAAGGATAGAACAACTGACTACAGAAATGCTGAAACCATCAACAACCAAAAAGGCTGGACTCCAGCTATGGGACTGCTGGCACAAATCTGGACTAGCTATGAAATATAAGATTTTTCATTTCATGAAGTTCTGTCAAAATTATGTAAAAATAAAAGAGATATCCAAAGCAAAAATCTGGACTAGCTATGAAAAACAAGATTTTTGATTTCACGAAGTTCTGTCAAAATTATGTCAAAAAAATGAAGAGATATCCAAAGTACCATAGCACAGAAATGCCTCTACTTCCACAGCTAAGAGCTTAGAGTTTTTGGAACTAACATTTTCCTTGGGAAAAAGGTTGACCATCATGTAACTTACTGGGGATGTTTCTGTAGCACAGGCACCCAGCTCAACACATCAGGTTTCCAGAGGCAAAAACCTTCATGCTATTTTGGTTTTAAAACAAATTAGGCTCGACAATGCTCAAGATTGTACTTGGATGCAATGTTCTTTCCCAATAAATATTCTATCATACTATGTTGATGGATCCTCTTTTAAGAGCAAAACCCAAAACAAATACCTCCTCTGAGAAACCACAAGCAGTAGACACGAGAAAAGGAAATCAAGAAGTGATTTTATGAGAAATACAATTAAAAAAAACCTCAAAGAGAAATTAATGCTACTGAACAGAAACTATTAAACAACAGATAACGTGGGCAGTGCTGCAGCTGAAAACCAACAATTGGTGTGCTCTCCTTCAATCTCAAAATGTGAATGTGTGGAAAGAAAGGCCTACAGCTCACACTTAGGCTTCACTGTGTCCTGGGGGCAGTATCATAGCAAAAACCAGTCCTGTCTTGAGTGTTTTGACATACACATATTGACAACACAGGTGTGCAGACAAACACATACAGGGGAGGGAAGAACTAGCAGTGGATACAAAGAAATAGTTATTTTTTCTGCCTGAGGTATCATCACGGAGGAGTAAGACCAACGTGTTCTAATGGAAATCTAAAATTCAGTGTTTAATGAGGCACAAATTTACACATGTTATTTTATGCCATTAAAAATAATCTTACCTGAGCACTCCTACTTCATTTTTGAAAGCCTGTAACTGCTGAGGTGTGGGTGCCGTAACATTCAACATCTTCACTGCCACATCACCTTTAAAACAGCAATTTTTAGTATAAGTGCCACTGATACATATTCCTCTACTGAGAAAATGCTATATAGAGCATGAAAAATACTGAGGTACCCTGTTTTCTAGCTTTCATGAAATAAATCACTACAATATTAAAATAAATAAATACTCAGTGAAATGTAAAACCACTGTTCTTACTTCACTCTGAGGAATCCTACCCAAGCCAAAGCTATTAAAATACACATTTGAAATCCTCATTCGTCAAGATGGATACTTTGACCTAATAACTGTGTTTCATCTTTACTCTTATAATGCCTTAATTCAGAATAACATGCAAGAGTTGAGTCTCTAAACAATATGAAGTCCTTACACTACTTACTAATTTCCAAATCATATTTACTGCCCTTCAGTGGACTCTCCCTATCACGTTCCAGCTGGGTGACCCCTGGCAGGCAGCATGACTTGTTGAAGGATAACTGTTTGCCATGATGGCCACATACCATGCCACTTTCCTTTGTAGACTGTTCCAAATGATCCAGATCCTATTCTTTGTCCAACTGTGATCTGTCCATCTGGTATCTCCCAATCGTCACTTGAATCCCGTCGACCAAGAGTTTTCTTTATATATATGTGCAAAAACAATAAAGAGTAAAACAAACAAACAAACAAACAAACAAACAAAAAAGGGCATTAATGTCTGTAAAAGCAGCTCCTTTGTTAAAGATTTGGTATCAGCATTTCATATCATTAAAGTCCTAAAAAACCTTTTCTTTTCAGGTATTGTTTTTGACTTTTCAAATCAGCCATAAACAAAACCTCAGGACACAGCTATACCAAATTATTTCCTGGCATGAAATATTTGCCACAGCTTTCTGGCAGCGTTAAAACCAGAAAATATTAAGAAACTCTTACCAAAAAGAAAGTCATATTTATTTTTCAATTCTTATTCAATCACAATGTCAAATGGTGAATTTAAAAAATGCAGATAGTTTTATGCATTGTTACATAAAAATTTGTTACATAAATTTGTTACTTTCAAAGTTTATGAATCATGGTCAGAAAAGTTAAGCCATTATGTGAAGGGAAACTGGCATTACAATATGAAGCACACCAAACATTTGGGTGCAAGGGAGTAAAAGTGAATCTAGTCAATTATTTAAGTGATTTATATCTCAGTCTCACAACTACTTAATGGTTCAAAGTGGTTTAAAAGTGGTTCTCTCACTCCATTATTTACTGGTTTAAAGTCCTTGACCATTGCCATAGTCATCTTCAAAATAATTCAGATGGCTTGGATGAAAGAAAAGTGAGAGGAACACGATTGCGTAGTATTTCTATACTACGAATATCCCACACTACAAATAAAAATAGCTGATCTTTTCCTTACCATTCTATTTCTGTCTTCTGAGGATGAGGAGGATTTCCTTTCCCGCTGGGGTCCTGGTGATTTCTGTAACGCTTTCACATTGGTTAGTGACCCAGGCAAAGAGGCGGGAGGTGTTGCAGACAAACCTGTGGTTGAGCCTAAATTTCAGAAACAGGATAATTTTATCTATAAGAATCCAGCTTACAAGAATGCACTGATATTAGCTGCAAGAACTGTGTTTAAGATGCAGTATCTCCAAACATCAATGCAAATGTTAAGAGGGAACAAACATATCCTAGGAATATTGTCCTAACACTAGATTAGCACTCGAGTCTCAGATCTCAGGAAGAGACAAGTCTATAGCAAACATCCCTGTATAGATAGTCCCCAGTCTCTTGTTCATGAATTATCAGAAGGACAGTGTCTTTTTAAGTAAGAAAAAAATATTTTAAAATGTATTTTTTTAATTCCATCGGTTCCTTTGAGTAGAAAAGTAGTAGCATTTTAGTTAGCAGCATCTACCTCAGAGATTTCTTGTACCTAAGCTTTTAGAAACCCAACAAATAGCTGAAATACTGTACTTTGGAATCAAGACAGATTAAATGCAAATAATTGAAATGTTTTCTAGTTGAGTCTCCAAGTGCCACCTGAAAACCATTTGGCTGTTTTAAAGCTATCTGTTAGCAGAGAACTCTTATTTAAAAATAAATATTAGAGTGTAGAAAGAATTAAAAAAGAACAAGTACTTTAGTTAGCTATTTGAAGCATATTCTATGAAACACAAAAAGAACAGTATGTCTGTAGCCTGTATGTTATCTAAACAAATCTGTGCAGGAAAATGTCACTAAGAGAGCTGTTTCAGAGCCCCAATGGCCCTTTACAAATAGAGCACTTCAGTTAGACACTGCTTTTTAAAATACACCACAATTATTCGTAACAAGGTTATGCTGACCCTTCCAATGCAAAGGACATGAAATAGGGTCAACTGTTAATTAAATTCATGCTGCTCTGCTAAACAATGTATGTCATTGTACAAGACCTCTAACATTACAATGCTTTCTCTCACATTAGTGCTCTGGAAAGCGGTGGAAGACAATACTCCTCTTCATATTCTTTCAGCAACCCCCTTCTTAACCAAGGAGTGCCTCCTAATACCAACTTGAGTTCAAAAACTGACTTTGTGGCTTTTAAAACTGTTGCTCAAATTCAGTCATTCAGTGCATGGTAAATTATCAGACTAAACACCACTGTCCTCACTGAGCTAAAATCTATAAATTTAGAAGTGGAAGTACAAAATAATGACATACAAACACATCCAAAATGGGACACAGCATCTGTAAACTCTGTCCCACATGCTAAAGTAACAATAACGATGCATATTGGGCATCCTAACTACAATTATAATCAGCTGGAAGTCCATCCTAACAAGACCTGAAGGAAGGACTTATGTTTATGTTACAGCCACTATACTGTCATAAATTTATTATATAATTCATCATACATACATGGAATTAAATGTATGATGTTTCCAGAACATAAGCAATTTTCAAAAAGTTTACTGGGTTACAGAGTTTCTCTGCAACAGCAAAGCTCTACCAGAATGAGTTTTCTTTTGAGGTAACTAAAGTCTCCTACTTGATTTTAATACCACAGTATAGAAACACTAGCACAATATTCACCCTTCACCAAAAATGCTTACAGCACATGGCAGAACATTGTAGTTAATCTGTTCATAATAATACCAGATGGCCTGTTTTCCAAGTTATTAGAGTAGAATACTTCAGATAATGTTGGACTTAAGTCAATAGCTTGGACTCTGAAGCTGTACGTAACGTATTCCATTCTGTAGCCAGTTTGCTGGTTGGGAACACCTGTCTTCTTACAAAGACTCCTGGAAGAACTTTACAAGTTCATAAGGTGAACTGCTCTTGAGATATTCTGAAACAAAAGTCTTTGAAACAGCCAAGATGGTAGCATTTGAAACCCACACTACATGCACTGAACTGACCATTTCTACACGTATACGTATAGACACAAGAATTTACATTTCATGCTGTTACTCAGTAGTTGGTTTCTCCAGCATATAAAATCCCACAGAGTTTTTTTGGGATTTTGTGCAATACAACAGATCCATTGACAGCTTAAGGCCTGAATAACCCCCAGGGTCAATGATATGAAAATCTGTGTTTTTTACATAGTACAGGACACAAATACTGTTTCAGTGGAAATCTGCTAACTAAATAAAAACTACATGGTCTAAACCATCTAGGACCCCAATGTGATGTCAACAGCACACTCTCAAAATGAAGTATTTGTCAAAAGTTGACATAACACGTTTCTTGAAAACCTTGTGACCTAACAAGATATCAATGGAAATGTTTGTAATTCACATTTAATTTCCTAGATTACTTCTCAAAACAAAGAATACCAAATATAGAAAACTGTTATAGCACTGAACTGACTTAAACTGAACAGTCAAGGAAATTCTAAGTTAAGGACATAATTTTATCTTTAAAATCACTGCAGTGCAATCCAAGGACCTTTGGTTAGAAAAATTATGCCAAGGTCCACAGAAAAACCTCAACTATGAAATTCCTTGCTTTTGAAGATTTAAGTCAGATTTTATTTATAGTCATTTTCAAGCGTGTAAAGGTGAAAGTGAGTATGTGTGAAAAGCACATTCAAAGCATTCCAGCCAGGCCAAGCAAAAAACAGAGGTGTTTTGATAAACTCACACACTTACATACACACGGTGTGAGGGTGAGGCACAAACAGCATCTGTGGTTTTACTTATTTTGTTTGGGTGAAAACAAGAAAGAAGAGCCCAACTACCTCTGAACACTGGGCCAGGCTCAAAATCAAACACTATTTCACTGGGGACAGAATGAAGGAGGGGACTGGGAGTCCGGGATTGGTATTTCCGAAGACAGCGCATCAGCTGGTTCAAAGGGGCTGTTAGAGAGAAAGAGACGGGCAGGCAGAGACAGAAAGACAGACACACAGAAGAAATGAAAGAAGTCATGGGAAATAACTAGGATGCTTTGACTCCTATTCATAGATTGCTTCTGAACTTTGAAGGAAAAAAAAAAAAGTCAATTACTAATAACACTGTTTCAGGACCGGGAATAGCCAATTGTTTTCAGATGCCAAACAGACAGTTTATGATCAAAAGTTAAAACCAACATGATTGCACAACATTTAAATGCTGGACAAAATGGGCAAAACTGTGGAGAGCCACACCTATCAACACATACAAAAATACCTAAAACTGGTAACTTTCAATTAGTAAGCTTGCAGGTTTAAAGGAAATTTCTTTTTCAAAAGTGTTCTATTGCTGGCATAATTAAAGACAGCTCCATCAAACACAATGCAGTAGGCAGGTAGCATTCTACCAAATACCAGATTTGCATGGGACAAAGAAAGTCAGTGACAGCCCACAGAACAAAATCTTAGAGATCAGGAAAGAGTGCACTAAGGTAATTCAGACCTAACTTATGGCTGAAGCAAGTTCTAATTAGTAGGAGACAACTGTGTTACTGATTTAGAGTTGGAAAAACTGTCATATGCCTGCCCTACTTACTACTTCTTTATTTCCAATAGTTCTATTTTATTATTATATTCATAGGAATATAATACAGGACATAAGAAGCCCTACCTGGACTTCAGAAGCCAGTGGGAGAAGTGACTTAACAGGCCTGTGCTCAACATGTGAAGAAAAATAAACTTTCTGGTACTAGTTCTGACTTAACTGTGAATTAGGGCTGTGCATTACTGAAGGAAACACAAAAAACCCTGGCTTTAGTGAAAGGTCCTAACAACCTGCTTCCAAGAGTAGCACAGGCATGCAGTACAGCAAAGCAGCAACTTCAGCAGGGCAGAGGGGGAGAAGAACTGGAGTATTTCACACTGCTTTAGGATGCAGCAGTTCACATGGATGGCCCGTCTACCATGTCGATGGTTTTCAATAATAAAAACCCCCACTGTTTCCATGGGTGAAAATGTAACAACAGGTGTAAAAATCTCTGAGAGACACTTGGGAAGTTATAGTGTATCTGTGTGCAGCCATGTGAGTGAATGTGTGTGTGTGTGTGTGTGTGTGTGTGAGAGAGAGAGAAAGAGAGAGAGAACAAAGAAGTGAGAGTGCAAATTAATTTTAAAACTAAAAAACTAGGTACTACTTCAAAACTTTTTCTCCTTCCATCTCCCCCGCTCCCAGAATGACCAGCAAATGACTCCAATCTTTGTGAGACAAATACTAAGTTCATGGACAAGCAAATGTAAATTCACTTTTTGTTCTAGTCATATTTTCCTTTGTGCCTGTGTTTTGTAGAAGGAAGTAGGGTAAGGGGAAGGGACAGAGTGGTTGTGTAATTAAGTGTAACACAGTAGTTAGTTTAAATGCTACTTACCTCCCTCTCCTCGTAAACCCTGGTCTCTAATCAATTCCTATAAAAAAATAAAAAAAATCTGTATTTAATTTAGGTATTAACATTTAGATTCTGGAATCAATTGATATTGATCAATTTGAGAATCCATAATGTCATGTGCTGTCCATGAAATAAAAGTGGTTTCCTATTCTGATTTAATAATAGCAGCGACTCCAAAGAACTACTTATAACAACTACTAAACTTCTCAAAATCAGTTGCTCTAAAACAGCATCTCTCAGTAGTAAAGTGAAATGTACACTACCCAAAATAGATGTCGACATGAAAATATTGGTTTAAAAATAGAGGTGGCCAAAATGTGTGAAGAAATATTGAACTAAATGTTCTAGTTACACTGTTTGTGGCACAAATGATTTGAAGTGCCACATTAGAAGCTGGGACATCAATTTCCTGTACTGAGGTACATCAGTCAGATGAGTCCTGCTTCACTTTTTCTTAAAACAACACACCTGATTTGCATAGCCAGGCGCACTCTGTTCTTCTCAGAAATGACTAACTGCAAAAGGTTTCCTTTGCTTGCAATACACTGTGAACTGAGAGTATCTTTTGCAACTAAAAGCAAACTATGCTAAGGATTTTCTAAACAGAAGAAAAGCAGAAAATTCTAACAGTTTCCATCTGCATTCCAACAGTTTTCATCACGGAGCTTTTTTTTTTTTTTTTGTTACACAATTATCTTTGTTCCCTTTTTTGTTACACAATTATATTTGTTCCCTCATACACCTACGCTGCTGCTGAAGGCACTGGCTATGCCTCAGCTGCACCAGTGCCATATATCACATGTAAATGTCTACACAGCCACACTCTTAAAACTAACACTTCACCTTTCCATCAGCTCACATGCAAAACAGATTTTGTGCCTCAGTGTCCAGGCAGACTTCAAGACTATCCATCTGACAAATAAATAATTTCTAGAGAGCAGACTTAAGGGTAAAATACAAGCTGTGTATTTTAGCAAAATTAGAAAGTGGTTGTCGTGATCAACATTTTGAAAGGTTTTAACTGTCCTTACACTAATATCAACCACTATTATTAGTTACATTTCACCATTCAGAAATTTCAAAACCGTGGAAAACGAGTTAAGTGTAGCTGTTTCTGAACACTCTAAAAGAATGCTCAGAACATATACTGGGTTCTTGAAATCCTAAGGTACTATTGGTATATCTGAACTCAGCTTAACTTAATAATTCAATTTTCTTCAATGCCAAAAATGTTACTTGGAATACAAATACTAAAAACCTCTATCTTGCATAAAAATGGTTTGCAAGAGTGGTTACTGGCTACAGCTAGCAGCAAGAACCTTGAGACTAATAACACAAAAAAAAAGCAGTGGTTTGGGGCAAAATGTTTATTCGAAAATGAAAAGGACAGGACTGTCAAGAGGCAGTTCTCCTTTTGGAGAATGGGTTATTTGTGTTCTTACAGCTCTCAACAGCAAAAATGAATCTATGAAAAAATGAAAAATGAATGGTCCTTGAAGACTCTGATAGACCACTGAGGATTAGCTTAGAAACACAGCACTTGTGTGCACATGATAAACCTAATGCACTGATATTCAAAATGAACACATCGAATCTACTATTCTTGATCTAATTGTTATTAATACTTACATCAATATTGACTGGCTCAATTGTATTGATGTGGACATTGGGAGCTGAAGAGGATCGGTCGCGTTGCCCAAACTGATTCCGATGGTCTTCATCTGCTGGTCGGAGGGGCTGTGGGATTGGAATGGATTTTGAAGGAGAAGGACTAGGGAGAATTGGTGGTCTGAGAAACAAAGTCAAGGAAAAAGAGGATTTAGGTCTACAAATGGCTTCAAACACTGCATAGTGGGTGTGGTAAGTCCTTTTCAACTATAATAATACATACATAAAACTGATCTAAAGGCCTGAATAAAAACAATTCATAATGAACAATCTCTACTCTCCTATGATCAATTGCAACAACTCTCTGCTGCATAAACTACCTAATTACATGGCTGTGAAGAGTTCTGAGTTAAAACAAAACAAAAAACTCTACCATGCCATACCAAACTAGTTACAATAAATCCTGATCTGAAAAATTCATGTAGCCCAACATGCACTGCAGATAGAAAGATACTCTGCAGTTTCCTCTGAGTCAATGCAATACACTCTTTAAAATGGTAACCCATCAAGAACCAAAAATGCTTAACATCTCACATCAATTTTACAGTCAGAAAATGTCACAAAACAAATTGTATGGATAGGATAATTGATCAGCAAATATAGAGTGAAAATTACATATGGTCATTGAACCTAAAGGATTAATAATATGGCCAATTATTATTGATACTAAAAATAACATGGCCAATGTTGATGAAATAAAAATCAACATATCACCTTTTAATCTCAATCTGTAAGTAATAACTTTGAATAGGCAACATTTCAAATGTTATTTACAGTGCTACAGTTAGGCAATGCAATAGGTTTGACTTGAATGATAAGCATTCAGATTACACAGACAAGATTCTTGAAGAAATTTAAACACTGGCAGTCATAAATGTAGATTAAGTCTTCAATTTATTGTATAATGAAGTGAATATCTAAAAGACAAAGCATCTCTTGGTTTTTTGTTTGTAAAAAGGCAGAAAGTCACTTCTTCGGTTATCCGTTAATTTTGTTGAAGTACAATAAATTGGCAATTATCTCTTACTCTAGTCAAGGTCAGTCCCTGTTAAGTCTAATGATTCAATCTAATGGATGTAAGGCAAAAGGTCAATGAAAACATTTGCCAGCTTTGTCAAAGAAAATTTTATGTTAAAGTATATATGGTATCTGACAACAAGGGTTTTAGGAGCGAGGGTTTTTCTTGCCAAGTTCTAAGAGAGGAGTGGAGTCCTCCACCCATTCAGTGACTCATGGATTAATTACTATGCCCACAAAGGCAATGCCCACAGGGAGAAGCTTCAGAAATAAAACATAGAGCACATATAGCAGCAATAGGTCCTGGAGCCACCTCCTATAAGTAAACACTCCTTGGTCTCTCCAAAGGTATTTAGAGGCAACTAACATTTTCACCAGGATCTCTTGGCATTTTTTAAGAATCAGGTCTGCTTTAAACACTACTATCCTACCTTTCACTGAAGAGTTTATGTAGTTTGGCATTGGTCCCAGAACTCAGTGCTATCTGTATCCTAAGGACTTGTCATCTTTTCCTTCCTGGCCGACAATCTCACAAAATTGAGATTGGCAAAACAAAGCTCTTGTGAATTAATGCAAGCAACAGTCTAGTAAGTCTTGTAGTAAAATACATATGTTTGGGAAGTGTGGCAGGGAAGAAGAGGTAGGGGGTTTAGCCACGCTAATTTTTAAAAAATCAGTTACTTATTGTCGCATGACAGAATATAAATACTGGGAATGCACTTGGTTGACATTTTAAGGTACTCTATTTTCATGTTAAGGCAAATGTGTCAGATGTTGCACAAAAAAATACAAGAAGTGTAAAAAGTGTGTCAGCCAGGTCAGTACTGGCATTGTTTGGATAGCTAATTCCTGCTAAACTTCCTGAAAGTTCTCTGGTAATAAGGAAATTAAGGGAGATGTGTAAGAACATCCCTCAGATCACTGCAGTAGGAGTGAGCGTGAGACACTGTCTGAGCTCTGCCACATGACGAGGACAGAAGCAACCAGATTTTCTGTGATCATCAGTAAGATAACAGAGAGGAAAACAGATTGAAAAAGTATTGTTTCAATTACATCCTCCTTTGAGTCATAAATGGTCATCTGCTGCTTCTGTATTTCTGGGCACAGGTCACCACGTCCATCGTGTTGCTAGCACAGATAGCGGGCTATGTCACAGATATTTGAAAACAATTTTAATAGCTTTTTCCACTCATTAAATTCTAACTGAGGGAAGTCCAGATCTTTAGTAAATAATTACAGGCTGATAAAGAATTCCCCTTTTTTTTTTCTTTGAGTCTCTGAACTATTATTGTGAGGGTCTCTGGGCTTCCGACACCAAGAATCCAGAGATGGGAACCTCATAAGCACTTAGCCATGTGCTCCATCAGAATTTTATTATTGGGTGTCCTTGGGACACTTATAAAAAGGTAGGTTATTTTTTGCTAAATGGGAATTTTGCTTGAAAAAGGGAACTAATGAAGAGAAAGACACAAGTGGTTTGCTGGCCAAGATGGCCTACTGAGATCACAGGCTCAGAGGATATTACCACCAGCTTCTGCCTCTGTGTGGCAAAAGCTATATCTTGATCTGCATTGAGATCTTGATCTATCAAAGCACATCACCCCAAAGAATGCGGCAATCCTCTGAGCTACCAAAAGCCTGTTTGTACAGTATTCCCACATTTTAATTGCTCTAGAAGAGCAGAAGGGACACTGGAGCTACAAGGACAAGACATCATCGTTTGGGAAAGGGTGACATTGTCTATTCCAGGCCAGTCCCAAAACTTGTTCTGTAGGCTACGAAACCACATTGGTAAAAAAAAAATAAAATAAAAAAAAATCAAGAGGACCAGAACAACTCCTACAAAGAACTGTTTACTGTGACATACATGTACAGCAGGCTGAGGCTTAAAGGAGCCTCAATCGGAATACCAGGATCTGAGTTTCTGTTGCTCCTGTGGACTCTGTGAGCTGTTTACAGCCACCCTGCTAAAGGAGACCTTCTACAAATAAGATCAATATTGGAGTGGTTATACTACCTCATCTTGACCACTTTCTCCCAGACTCAGACATGGGCATTCCTTCAGCAATGATTCTCAGCTTCTGAGACAACAGGGTGATAATTGCCAAATCTCAATTTAATGTTATAACCTTTCCTGACAATATGACCAAACTTCTACCTTGGACCATGTATCTGGGGTAAGTACATTGTTCCCTCCCTTTTTATCAAGACAGAGCAGAAAGAGGTTTTGTCAGGAGACAAGAATAACTGAATATAAGATGTAAAATTTTTATACCCTTTAGCAAGCACAGCAAACGCCAATGTGTCCACAGATTTACTATTCCACAAAACTGGATCCCCAGGAAAGAGTAAGGTAACTCAGAGAAGTGTCCACGCGTGGTACGTTAGACATGAACAAGCAATTTTATAAAATCATATACAGTACCTCCACCAGATTTAGAAATTGTAATGATATGTTAGTTCACTTTACAAATACAAAAGAAGATTTTTATACAGATTTTCTGCAATCTCCTTTAACTCATCCATGTGATGTTTCATAAATGTTTAAGAGCTGGTCTACTCAGGAAAGATTTTTCTTAAAATATGTTTGTTTGGGCTTCAAATTTTTTTCCCCGTACTTTTATTTTGCTGCAGTTGGGCAAAGGCTTAAACTGAAAATTCAGTCACCTAGCTCCAATTATGAGGTGTGTGCCAGTTCCTTTTTGAATGGACTGAGATTTTCCCTGTTCCCCTTCTAGCCTGAACAAGTACATCTCAGTTTAGCCACAGGGCTCAGTGCTGTATGCACTGTTCACCTGTAGGTTGCACAGTCATACCTAGGCCAAATCTAAAATGTGTTTTAAGGCACTTTTTTTGATTAATTTTGCTTACACCAGAGTATGACTGGATTTTTGTTACTGCTGTTTATGAAGAACACAGTGCACTTCCATTTTCAGGAAGGTTCTAAGGACTGCTAAGGATCCGTGATACAATGATATTTCAGCTAGTGATTCAATTATCATAGTACTCCACAGATATTGCCAGAAAACATATTTTTTTTCCCAACTCTGCAGCCTGGAAATATTCAATAACCTCAAATGAAATGGTGATTTGGAGAAAAGGACAGCAGTATCCATTTGTAACTACAAGGTGAAGATCACTCTTGCAGCATCCTTTGAAGTCAGTCTAGAAGTAACATGAGAGAGTTCTGTAACAAGTCATTACCTCATAAAAATCAGTGCAGTTTTCTATACCATGGTAACTTGTTTTCATCCGTGTTGGCTTGCAGGTGAAAAAGAACTGCCAGAATTATCACAACGGTGTGCATTTATTTATACTGGCCCTCGGGCCCAGATCAGAGCTGACAAGCCTAACATTTCCCAAAGCTTCATACACCAGGGGCTATCAAGAGAATCACACTGCTGCCATTAGTCCTCCAAACCAGGTTTCAGCTCACTAGCGTGTTTTTCTAATAAAGTTTTGGAGAGTAAGAGGTTTTCCTCTCCTGTTGTACAGGCTAGAAGCAATTTTTCTAAAGATTCTGGTACCAGACCTTTTCTGCTCAGCAAGAATGCGTATCAAGTTGTATTTTGTAGGAATTTTGGGAACATTTACATGGAAAGGCCTGGAAAAGATTCTGCCAGCATTTTTAGGGGAAAATTTGTTTTATGAAATAATACACAAAGCTTTTGCTCACTTAAGCACCATGGGATCTAAATGCCATTGTAGTACTAAATACAATATTTTAAGACTGTGTCTTTGCTTCCTTGGCTTTTCAGAAGCTTTTCTAGACATTTAAATATCTTTGGCTGAGGCAGAATGATCAGTGAACATTTGGAAGACAGAAAGGAAAGCAGGGGTGTTTAATCACAGGCTGGAGCCTGCTCAAAGGCAGGGACTGGAAAGCTTCCAAGAACGGTGCATCAGACATTCCCTCTTTCTTCCTCCAACTTAGAAGATGAAGCATATTGGGAAATGTTGTTTTTCAAAGAGCCAAGATGTTGCCAACTGGCCTACCAGCCGTGTTCTGCCTGGAGCAATGCAGACATTTTTGGCTTTTACCAAATGCAACCTGCCCCTGTGCTATTCCAAGTCTGACCACATGCCCTCTTACACCCACTCCACAGGTTACTTACCCTGCCATAACACCTGCCTCATGTGTGTGCTGAGTTTTGTCCAACATCACAACATCTAAGAGAACAGATCAGAGTTGAAAAAGACAAGTTTGGAATATTCTGAATGGCTAATCTCTCCCTTATGCAGGTATTTGAGATGGAGGGAACTGGGTTCAAAGAAATTCTGTGCTTGTATTTTACGAGCAAAGATACAGAAGAAACTTTATGACAGTGCAATGAACAAAACAAATACAATGTATCATATACAGTTTGCTTACTTCAATTTTATTACAAATGGCTCTTATTAGGGAGACCTACACTTCTTGTATTTCTTTCCAGTTAAGTGCAGATTATAACTGAAATGGCTGCTTTAGCACAAGAGGAGAGTGCAAACGGAAAGAACTAAAATGGGACACAAGACCTAATGCGGAGGCTGGATACACAATGTTCAGAGATGTGCAAGTGGGACCACATGTGCTCCCTCATCTTTGGGTGGAACACCTGGAGGGACTGCCTAACGCTTTCAGTCGGAAGAATGAAAGGCTACAGGACTGGATTGCTTTAGGATGTTACACATGACCAAAGTGAAACAGTTCTCCCGCATGTTTAGCAGCTTTTGCATCATGTCCAATGGTCTTTTCCTTTATGTCCCTTTCTCTTTCAAACTTTTCCATTTGATCCCTTGACAATGTCTCAGCATGTCACACACGCCTTTGCTCTCGAGTTTGTCTTGCAACACAAACTTCCTTTCTTTGGGCACTCTGCCTGCCGCTGGAATCCCTTCACAAGGCTAGAGATGAAGAAGGATGTTTGCCTTCTCTTTCCTCAGGTTTACCAAACGATTAGTAACATCCCTTCCTCTGTGGGCTGAGCCATGCAAGATGCTAGGAGAACAGAGAAATCAAAGGAACAATTATTAATCTAGTAAGTGTTATTAAAGCGCTAGTTCCTCATATTTTACATCCCATTGCCCAACTCTCAAATTTCAATCCCTTATTCTCCTCCCAGACAAGATAATCTCAAATGGCAGCCCTTTTTTTTGTTCCACTTGAGCTGTTGTCCCATATTGCAGCAATACCCTTTAACAAAACCACAGGTAAGCATATGTTTTTATGGAAAAGGCCAGCTTTTTAAATTCAGACAAATTAATCTTTCCACAATTATGTTCTTAAAAAGCAGAGAAGTATTACTAAAGAAAGGCAAAAAGATACCTGGAAAAAGGTATGGACACTGCCATATGCTCATATAATAACATCTGAGCTAGTTCTGGAAAGGAAATACTGCACACACAGATGCTTGGAGAAAATCTCCTGACTAACATGCATATTACTTACAAACACCAGCTGATAATAATAAACCATTTTCAAAATGAACATAATTTTGCAGACATGATGTATGCTTTTTTTTTCTTGTTTAACAACGAAGTGTATGGCAAAGCAAGAAAGCAAAAAGGAGGAAGCCAGACACCTTTTACAGCTTCTGCAATTACAAACATTTACAGATGCAACATTTGGGAAAAGCGCCTTAAAACCAATTGGCAAGTATATTTAAAAGTTAACATTTTTATAGATGTCAGGTTAAAAACCTAAGGCATTAACCAGCTTTGGTCTCAGTTTTTCCTTTCCATTTTCACTTCACAAAACTGAGACTGATCCAAGTCTTATCAATTAAGATAATCCATACTGTTGTATCTTCATAAACTGGTAAGAATAGACTAATGTGAGGCAAAGACAATTAAAAAGCAGAAAAATTTAGAGTATTAGGATTAGGGCTATATGGTGCCTTTGGCATCTGCTGCTGTTTAAAACAGTTGGTATGAACAAGTTTCTTCATGGATTAATAGTTCTAGCCTGGTTATAATTTCGGCTGTACCATGAGAAAGGCAGAGCCTGCTGCACTTAAGAAAACCATAACAGCCTTGTCCACAATCTGCTGTACTAACATCCACAGGATATAAAGGCAACATCTACTACCTGGAAGAAGCACTTTTGAATTTACTTGAATCTACACATACAGTATAGTACAAATAAGAAGATAATTTCTGTACTTACCAAATGAGGTTCCCTCTGCAGGACTATCAATCTATTTTCCTGGGAGGCACCATATTTGATCTTCCATAAAATAGTCTTGGCTGTCCAGAGAATTTATCTTCTAGTTAAGAGTCCGTAAGCGCCCGCGTAGCTTCCAGTTTGTTTCTGCTTTAGTCTGGGCACAAATGGTCACTAATCCAGAGGAGCCTCTCTGCCAATGTCAGCCCAATTCCACGCAGCACACATGTCCTGGGGATAGTTTTCTGAAGGCTTTTGTATTTGGTGTTCTTAATATCTCTGCATCAGTTTTCTTGACTGTGATACACATCCCTGAGTTACTCTTCCCTGGAGATTTGTTCAACTACCTAGTGCTGGCTGGTGTCATTGATCTCCTCACTACTGGGAACATCATCTAAATATGGTCACTTATCTCTTCAAGGAAAAAGGGTCCAGAATCTTTGTTGGAAATACAGGGGGGATGGTCAGTTTTAGAGGTCTAATTCTGCAAAACCTGGAGCTGCAGCAAACAGATGCTATTGGTATATCCCAACATGAACAGGAGGAAGACAGCTGGTCTGGAGGATACTAAAGCAATGTGTATGTGGAAAAGCTACTAAAGCAGTATTATGGACCTGGACTTGGCCCCTGTTCACACCAACTTTACAGTGGTGTGGTTTACTCTGAAACTGAGGTATGTCACTTCAAGGCAAATAAACTGTAGTTTGATAACCAATTAATTAATTAATCTTAAGTATAAAATCTTTCCAGTTTAGACCAGGTCTAAGCCATCATGTAGAAGAAATCAGTTTAACAGGGAAGGTCTCAATTCTACAAACAGTTACATACATATTTAACTTTGGTTCATTACTAATTTATATAATTCCTGTGAATGAAAACATTCACTTCTTTTAAGGTAAGCATAGGTGGATATATTTGTATGACAAGCCAGATTACAAAAATATAAGAGTTGCAAAGCAGTATTTTGAGTGTTTCTAAGCATAGTACTGAAATGTTATGTTATTAAACAGCAGGAATAAGGTCATACCCAACAGAATCTGAGGGGGGCACTGAGGGGTACGATCCAGATGCTGGGGTGCTCTCTCCTAAGGAGGCCTCCTCCGGTGGTATGGGGTGATGTTCAAAGAACTTGGAGACAAACAGCAAACTGTGAGGCAAGAACAAAACAAAAACAACCTAACTTGTGCAAAACCCAGAAGCTTCACAATATAACACTCAAAGACTACAAGACACCCCCAAAAGCTCACTGATCAGAGTCTAAATTTTAAAATAAAGATTACATTTACACACTAAATCTGCAAGATTTGTTAAAAATATTATTTACTTTAGAGAGGATCAGAAGATCACGCCTTAAACATAACCTTTGTGGAAAGTAACTTTTTAATCTTTTAGTTGGATTGCAAACATCTGGTTCCTCAAGAATGCACAACCTATACCTATATTGAGTACATAAACTTATTTTAACATTTGCACTGATGTAATGCCAAAACCCAAACGTCAAATGGATACAACTACGTAATCCGTAAACCCTGAGCACAAACTCTAGAGATGTCTATGTAAACAGTTACAAACATAAAATGAAACTAAATTAATTCTTGGGGGAAAAAACAGCATTTTAAATTGTTCATTATATGAAAATTTATTTAGAAGACTTAATAGCCTCTTCTAAAACTGATGAAATAGAACACAGAGCCATTTTACAGCAGATCCTTAACCTATATCAAAGACTTACACAAATAGATCAGTAACTTGATTCAAGAACACGACTGTTTAGGACATTTTGTTTTATGTTTCTTACCTAGGCATTTATCTTGCTAACAGATTAGTTTTCAATCTCTGTAAAACCAACTGCAATTTCACTATATTCAACTGGTTGAAGAGAATAAACACAGAGCTGAAAATTTAAACAGAGGCCCTAGCCATCACATAATAAAGAACCAGTTTTGATTAATAACAACAACTGTGAACAATGAGAAGTCTGTCTGATATAGTCAAGTGCTCAGCAACCCTACTCATGCTTCAAAGAAAGCATTTCATAGTCCAGCAAAGAAATATGAACTGGTTGTCTGAGCTAGCACAGAAAGAATATGAATTAAGCAATTTCACAAGAACAGTGGAACCCCTATATTTTTTTTTTTCAGGCACTTTCTCTGACTTCCTCAATTCCAGATTTAATGTAAGAAACCACTGACAGCCGTACACTTATTAGAAGGCTCAACTTGAAAACCAATTGTGATTACTTACTCAAGTTGGTCATAATTAACACACATCAGTGGCACTTCTGTACTACAGCGCTGGTGAAATTTGTAGCCACACGTCTGGCACCGGAACCCCTGGAAAAGCAGCTTTCGACAGAAGTCGCAGAACGCTAACGTGAAGAATGTTTTTCGTACCTACGTTGTAAGACACAGTCACAATTACACAGAGTCCTTCTGTAAACCTGAGACAGGCTATCTGCTTTTGTCTCCCCCCTACAGTTTTATGTATCAGACAGATTTGCATAAAAGATTGTCTCTTTTTTGAAACAGTATTCATGCATTAAAGTTTTCTTTCGAGTGTTTATTAGAATTAATGCTTCACTTCATTAGCGATAAGAAAGATAGCAGCAAATCTGAAGCAAAACGTCACTATTATCGTGCTAGGGACAAACATTCAGAATTTAACTGGATACAACCTATAAAACCAAAAGCTGCTGAAGTATTATCTTCTAATTTTTCCAGGGGCCAAATAACATTTCTATCCAACACTCACAGGACTGGAAATACACATATGGTTTATATATAAGGCTTCAATGTATGGTTACACATATAGTTGTAATTTTGATTACTGAAACTCAAACATTTAGAATCACAAAAGGGTGATCATGTATGATCCCCAAATTACAGGGAGGAGAAATGATTTAGTTAATTTTCTATTTTAGCAATACTTGGCATAAAAACACATTCTAGTTCTATTACTACCTGTAATGATCCAAATTTCAGAAGGATACTAAAAAAATGTTAAGCCTACTACATTTTATCTAACTAGCCATAGCCAAACTAGATTGAGTAAAATATTTTAAGCAGTTTGTAGATAAAATTTTGGTATTTTTTTAATTGAAACAGAAGGTGTTTCTTCCCAATGTGACAAACATTATTTCCAGGATTTTGTATGTAGCTGGTACCATTTAGATGGATTTTGTTTAGCAGCTTCCATTTACTTGGTGCCTTATCAGGTCAAAACATATTTGTGCTCTAGCATCATTGATGATGTCAGCACTGCTCTGGGAATAGTTAGTTCATTAGTTAATTGCTGCTGCAGAGCCAGCAGGGAGGCCCAGAATACATTTTATAGATACAGCAATACTAAAATAGTAGATTGTTATTACAGCTCTGCAATGCAGTGCTGACTTAAACCCCCTACATTTATAGATTTTAGAGGGTGTATTCCATCCAAACCTTAAGAGTTTTAAGGGTGATCAAGTACTCTAACATCACTTACTTCAAATACAATTTTATCTAATTCACTTAAGCTACTGTGATTAAAAACCTTTTTTGCAACTCCCACCACATGCCACAGATAGAAAATATTCCAAGTTGCTGATCTGAATTTGAAAGTACAAAGTTAATGTAACCCTACTCAATGTCTCACAAAACGAACATACGAAATTGTGTGTCGTGAGTGGCACATTCTCCAAGACTTCCACATGCAGCTCCTCTCCCGTGAGCCAGGAAATGTCTGTGTCCCAGCCAATTGGCTTCTTCTCTCTAAAGTGCAAATAAGCCTCTCATTAGCATCGGAGCACAAGCCCTTGCACGTCTCTTGCCGAAGTTGCGAGATCAGCTAAAATGTTGCACTGTGGGGGTTTGCTACTCAGGCTCCAAATGCCGGAAACTTTAAAGGCAAGACATGAAGCTCAGCACACAGCAAATAAAGCACACCCTCTCTGGACAAATTGCATGAAGGAAATGCACTTTTTTCCAGTCAGCTCCAGTAGTAGCCAATTCCTTGGCTCCAAGGTGATGGATGCCTTTCTGATCAAATAAAGTGTTTGTGAAAGCACCTGTTGCTTAAGAGTTCCACAGACATGGCTGGTTGTGTGCAGTAAAATCATCTACAAACCTTTTAGGGCTGAAAACTCTTTTTTTTCCCCCAAGGGAATTCTTGTTTTTAGTTAAGAATGCATCATAACCAAGTGAAATAAAACCAAGAAGTTAACACAACCTATTTAATACTTGCTTGGCTAGCATGAGTTTGATTAATGACTGTTTTGCCAGCAGTCTATAAGCCCATATTTACTCAATATCATGCCTGAGCCTTTTTCTATGAGTTTGCCATTCTTTTCAACATGTCTTTGAAGTACAAATTGTTCTAGTGAAAAGTATCATACAGTTTTCAACTTTGAAAAACAACTTCCACAATGCTGGATAGAACTGACCATACTGGGTAGCTCCAGTAAGATTCTAAGAACAAAAGGCCATCCCATACAAACCATACCCATCTTGTATTCTGTAAACAGCACAGCATTCTGGAATAAGACCTCTCATCATCAGTGCTTTCTTTAGGCTGTCTCGGACCGTCACTCCACATCTTGCTGGAACCTAGAGGTCAAATAGGAAAGAAATGAATTAAAACAATTTCCAATTTATCTCCCTAAACTGATGCAAACATTTTGACCCTCAAGTGCTAAAACCCACTCATGATACGTTACAGAATGGTAGGTCAGAGTTTTTCAAAACCTTTTTTGTAGTGGGGAAAACTTTGGTGAATAGTATACGTGAAACAGAGCTCAGATAGAAGAGAGAACAAGCTCTACACTTCTACTAACATTTGGAATGAAATCTTCATTCAACTCTAGAAGTGACTTTCCAACTTTTCTCAACTGGAAGAAACTGGAGACCCAGCACACGCACAGCTAGTAACTACATACAGCTACAATTTTACAGCCTGGCCTGAACTTCAGTGGGGAAACATGCCAAGTGAAATTAAGTGAAGGAACTAACTTGGACCGCAGTCAAAAAAACATTACTATAAAATGTAAATATTTTATTTTCTATTTCTAAAACAGAAGATAAGCATGCAAACAAGTAAAACAAAACAGTCATCCGAGTCAGGCAGACCATTACCTCTCACTTTAACCTATATTTGCAACTCTACAATACTTCTTATATGAAAAACATATTCCTCTCTTCTGTTTCACTGTTTGAAAAGTTTAGATATCTAACAGGATGGGAAGAACGGAGGAGCACACTAAAAGTAGCCAAACAAAGAACTGCAAACTATGTAAAGTAAAGATATTTTCCTTGCCTCTATTCTAGCTGTAGGCATATCTTATATGAGTTAGTACATCATCCCTAGGTACACCTGTGGTGTAGGCATACAATTGTATACAATCTGGGTATATACCTATACAGTGTCAAGCCATAAAAAAAAACCCAATACATATTCAGTGGTTAAGTGTAGTTAAGGTGTTGAATATTATCTATTTACTATTTCTAGAACTCAACAGTGAAAATATGTAAGACTTCAGGTGCTGTACATACTGGGACATCTCCTATAATCATGAACAGAACTTCAAAAACAGATCAGAAGGAAAACTCACAAACTCAACAAACACAAGAAGCCTATCTGAACATCTGAAACTCAACTCTAGCTTGCTAGTGGCTTAAGTCAGAGCCCTCGGCAGACAAATGCAGTCCTTTAATCAGCTTCAACTGGCTTTGGATCAGAGCCTAGTTTTCGCTCCTTGCACTTAAACTTTCCATGGGTATTTAGGGGCTCTATGTCCTACTTAAGGATGACAGTGGAAAGTACCTTCGTGAACACCACTTGAGGTTATGCTATATATTGCATCTCTAGAACTCAAACATATGCTCTTTCAGAAGAGACAAAATAAAGCAATATTTTGCTTCGCCATCTTCCTCCCATTAACATGAAAGTGCTTCTTACAGGATATTTGTGCATTTCATCTGGTCAACACAAACATTTAAAAAATAGAATTTCTCTTAATTCCTTGAAATAAACATCCTATAGCACACTGCTTTACAAACTTGATACTCAGCCTTAAGTGACTTTGGTTTACACACTGCATTCCTGTTTAATGCATCTTTTTATTAATCTAAAGATTAAGAATCCCACAAGTTAGCATCACGTCTTTCAGTCACTTGTAGGTCATTCCTGCAGCATAAAACGTCCTTAGTCGTTACTAACACCCATCACTGATATTAAAAGGGAGCCTGGGAGCCCCTATTATCATTAATACGGTCAACAACATTCCATTGCAAAACTCAGCCCTCCGTTGCTTAGGTCTCTTCCAAAGTAATTGTTCACACCAAAACCAACTGTTCATAGGGTCGTTCTGTGACTGGTACTCCCTGCTCCCAACCTCTGGAAACATGGTCAGTATAACCAGCACCATTTTATGAGGCAAGCAGCCATTCCCTGTGACTGAGTGAGTCATGTGTTTGCTCTCTTTCCCCTCATTATCAACCCCTGAAGGACCTGTCAACCAAGGAGACAAAATGAAGAGATTTCTTCTTCCCCTCCCTACAGACTTCAAGGTTTCTGGGTGCCAGGCTGGCTGCTCCCTCCCTTGCCAGCCCTCAAGGTGCCAGGCACCCAAGGCCACCAGGTGGTGGCAACGGCCTGGCCACAGAACATGGGAGTCTCAGAGCTCCCAGGACACTGTCTATAAATCGAGCAGCCCCCAGTCCTAAGGGGGGAACTTGGACTGGAGATGCTGCTGGACAGTGAGATCTGGGACCTACCAGTGCCCAGGGATGTCCTCTCCTTCCTCCAAGGATTGAGGGAGTGACTCATACTCTTTTATATGAATGGCGAGTCTAGATTATGATTGTTAGACGGTCTGAAGAGCTAAATGAGGCAGAGGACAGGAAACAAAGATGTGATTAACTACCTTGTAGGAGAGAACTGGTTGCCAACAGTTGGAGAAATATTGGAAGCACATCCTGAACAGGAAGCTTTCATGCTGTGATTAGGAGAAAAGGTGGCTTGTTTTGGATAAGGAGCATCAGAGGGAAGGAAGTGCCTAGAAAAAGCCTTACAACCCAGCACAGATTGGGAAGAGGTTCTAGCTTAGGCAGAAAACTCCAAGGCAGTAAGTATAAAAAGAAACCAGGTTCGTAAAATCTTGACCTAGGTGAGGGAATGGAACAAGACAAGGAGGAAAAGCCAAGCAGAGGGAAGGTGACTAACATTAAACAAGCGATAAGGAGTCTTGGGCTCACTGGAAGACATTTTCTTCCTCCAGCGCTCCATAAATGATGACAACATCCTCCAGTAACTCATGAAGCAAAGATCTGCATCAGGAACCTAAAAGTTCCAATGCTGTTAATGAATCACACTGGTGTAAATAATGCCATTTCAGGTGATTTCTAATTTTTTTTCTTTTTCATTTTGCCAAAAATCAAGATCTATGAAGTTACAGGGTTTCTTTTAAGAGATCAATAAAGTCAGAAATGCAAACCCTCAAAACTTGGGAAGTATCAGAATGAAGGTTGCCTACAGCAATGTAAGTGCAATAGGATTATGAAAAATGTGCATTACACATCTTGCTCACTCATCATTTGCTATTTCTCAGTATTACTTCCCCAAGTCCCCTTCATTAAAATCCAAGCCATATTTCTGCAACTTCCAATTAGAGACATGGGTAGAACATTTGTTCTCTTCGCTGCCATTTGCGACAAGATCCAGCTAAAAACCAGAGAATTGTTTTGATTACTTTCAAAAATCACCACGATCCTGAATCAGCATCACATTTAGAAAATTCTCCTACAGAACTCCTGAGCAGAGAAACATAAGGCTAAATTAAAAGAACTTAGTGCTAGAATAAATCCTTGTGGTATTGATTAATCATTTTTCCAGACTGGTACAGCATGGTCTATCACCATCTGTGCATGTAGCCCTTCAGCCCCCTCCTTCAGTCCCTATCAGCACCTGCTGTAAAGCAGAAATACCACCCTACAAAGCACTCCCTCTGAAACTTCTTCCTGCCCCATCCCCTTTTTACCCCCAAACTATGGCAAAGTTAAAGAAAAACCCCGCTCCAAGAAAGTGATTTGGAGAGCAACTCAGAATTAAGAAAAGAAAAACCAAACAACCCAATTTTTTTCCCAGCTACCAGACTCTGAAGCAGGAATTTCGGAACAGCCTCTTGCTCACCCCCAGCCAGAGGGAGGGTGTGCAGCCCCACAGAGAGCTCAGAGAGCCGGAGCCCTGCAGTGCCCCACCCAGGGAGCCCCGGCTGCCTGCCAGGAGCCGGCACCTCCGGCACGGCAGGCAGGCACCACGGCGGGGTTATCGATGCCATCAAGACTTCTGTCAGGATTCCCACAGAGTTTCCCACAGAGCATTTGAACTGAATCACATCAGCACTTTTTGACAAAATCAGTTCCCCACGAGAATGTTTCTTATCTGCTCCAAAATACGCACTCTTATGACTGCAGTCCAGTAAACTGAACAAAGTTTGCATTTTATTGAAACACAGAGTGCTTAATTTTATTTCAAATCCATTTAGTGTCATCCCTTTTTATCTGTTTTATAACTAAGAGACTCTAAATACATTTCACAACAATTATCACCCAAAAAACTCACGTTACTGAACTAGGGGACGTACTTCCAAATTGTGATCGCTAAGGGCTTTCTTTTTAGGATACTTATACACCTAAGATTTGTAGATCAGAAAAGGTTTATAGCAACTTGAAAGTTGATTCAGAAACTTTCAAAAGTGAAGACTATGAAATACTGTGGGCTATACAATACTAAGGAATAGTAGAGAAGCTGCCAACAGAGACTGTGAGGTGTGTTCAGTGTGTAGCTTAATATACTGGAGAAAGTAATTTACTTGTGCCTCCTGAACTGGGCAAGTAGTGATTCAGGAAGACACCAAAACACATGCTCAACTTTGCAAATGTTAAGTCCAAAGGAAACAAATGAAAATTATTCCAGACTCAAAAAATTCTCAAAGCAGTCTTACTACCTAAACAGATTAAACAGAACTGTAGACCTTAATTTCCTCATTTCTTTTACTCATGTGAACTGTTTCTAAGGACAGTAAGTATTCATAACAACATTGTTGATATATATTTAGTACTGGAGCTACAAAAGCATTTAAGCAATGCATAATAAATCACTTATTTCTGTAAATCAGGTCATTCCTGATTCAGTAAGAAATTCAAGGCTATGTCCCTAAATAACTCTTACATCATTCTTCTAACATCAGAGTAGGAACTGGCATAGTCTCAGTAAGTTAAATATGCTTCCTTACACCAATGCAGTTTCCAATATTTTAGAGCAATAAAGAGACTAAAGAGGCTGAGAAACACTTCAAAAATCAATGTAAAGGTATTCTCTGAAAGTGGAGAGGTTGGTCAGCTGTGAGTATCTAGTACTATACTTCTCAAACCAGTTAGCTGGCTCTGTTTTTCCCCTCAGCCTTGCACTATAGTCCAGCTCACTTTAGCCAAGTGTTGTGTATGTAAGGTATGTGTAACATACCTTAGAGCTTCAGAGTAATTCTAAACAATTAAGCAGACTACTGGGTACAATAGTGGAAATATTCCAAGTAGCATGGATTTGAAATATCATTCAAAAGTATTTATTTGCTTACCACAACATATACATGCTGAAAGATCACACTTTTCCCCCTCTGATATCTATATGACTAAAAATGACAGCTACATGCTCACAGAATTCCATGTGTTGGGAGAAAAACCGGCTAAGCTATCTTTTTGCCAAATAACTAGTTTGGTCTTCCAACATGTCAGGTTTTCTTGTAAAATCCAAACATGAATCCACATTTAATTTCTCATCTTAAATATGAAGGACAAACATTTAAGCAGTCCAGTCAGCCACTTCGTACAGCACTAACATTAGGATAATACTGAACATCACATCCTCTATAAAATAAAGAACATGGCTTTTAGACACAGCTCTTCTGGATTTCAGAGCATGAAGCTCTGTCCAACTGCCAGGAGAAAGCAGCATTTAAGAAAATACTAACACGTTCTATTAAGAATGTCAGACAAATGATGTGCAATTCCATTGCATTAAATCTTGTTTCCAAGGGAAGTGAGTAGAATTCACCCCTTTTATAAAGCGGCTCCCATTCCAACAAATGCATCCCATTTAACTTGCAAAGACACCCATTTGCACCTCCAATGCAATTAACTGTATTCACTTGCAGAACACAATGGGACTAATTTATGTCCGTACAGAAATATTTTTACAAGAATTTACCATCATTAAACCACACCGGATCAAGCTGGTTGTGCCCAGTCAACATTAGACTCCACATTACCATTTTTCACACTTCTGAGGCACAGCTCCCCAACTGTTCAGAAGAACAGTGATCATTTGTAAGGTGACAATAGAGCACAGAATCACTATTTTAAAATTTTAGTTACGGTGAACACCAACGGCAGAAGTTGTGAAGACTGACAGTGACCTACCAATAAAGTTTGGAAGAGATGGCTTTAGACTTCAGCCTTGAGAGAAATGCACATCTACAGAAAAATATCTGTAGCCATTCTATGGGCATCAAACCCCAGAACTCGAAGGTTTCTGTTCAAGTGACAAAAAAGTCAGTTGGCTGCTCTCCAAACCAAAACCCAAACGCATTAGAAATCTAGGATACAAAATAGTTTAAGTAAGTCTTTGTAGTAAGTCAGACCCAGAGTACACTTGCATAGATTCCTGTCTCAGACGATCACACTCCAAATGCTTTAAAGGCAGGGTGGGGACAAGAAACTACTGCAGAAGCGCTAAAATTCACATTCTTCTCTAAACTGATGCAACAGATCCTAAAAACAGAGAGGTACTTTCATGTCCAGGTAATATATACATTCTCTACAAATATTAAAGCCTTGGTTGGCTAGTTTGCTTAAACAACACATGAAGCCATGAATTTAAGTATGACTTACTAGACATGGAATTAAAACATTTATTACAATTATTTTCAGATTCGTGACTTGCATTCCATTTCACTGAGCACCTGCCCAGCACATTATGACGTAAAGGAAGCATGCTCCAAACAATATTTTCTTCTATCACCCATTACTTTCTACAGCCAGACTTTCCATCTCTTAAGGAGTCACTAAGCACTCCTTACTTGAGGAATGCTCTTAAAAAACAGCGATCAATGTTGCACAAGGCATTCCAGATGAAAAGGCATCAATTTTATAATGGCAAGTTTTCAATATTGTTTGACTTTGCAATCTTAGACAGTGTGTCAATAAAACTGAAGTAGATTAAATTATTCTCTTTTAAACACATATGCCTTTGAATTTATCCAATATTGAGTTTAGCCTGGGGTGAGTTATCCCTGGCAGGCAGCTAAGCACCACCCAGCTGCTTGCTCGCTCCCCCCTGCAGTGAGACGAGGGAAGAGAACTGGAAAGACAAAAGTAAAAAAAAAACTCCTGAGCTAAAAGACAATTTAATAAATGAAGGAACAAATTTTTCTAGTGATACAGAAGCAATCAAACACCACTGGCAAACTGGTGCCCAGTCAGTCCCTGAGCAACAGCAACTATAGAAAAACTCCCCTCCATTTTATTGCAGAGGATGAGGTTACCTGGCATGGAACGATCCCTTTGGTCAGTTGGGCTCAGCAGTCCCCACTGTGTCCCCACCTCAGCCTACTGCCTGGGGGGCAGTGGGAAACTGGGAAAGCCTTGACCCTGTGCACACCCTGCTCAGCAACAGCCAAAACACTGCTGTGCTGTCAGGACTGTCTCGGTGCCTGCTCTAAAACACACCACCACAAGAGCTGTGGTGAAGAAAGTTAAGTCCATCCAAGTCAGCCCCCAGCACAGTTTGCTGCAGCACTGCTGCCCACCTTGCTTCCCTAAACACCTCCCAAAGACACACTCTCCAGGCTTCCCTAGACATGAAGGACTTGCTCAGCACAGCTGCAGAGTCCATTTCATTGTACAACTTCTGTGATGCAGTAAGATTTTCTTGCTTATTGACAGGCTAACAGAGGGTCTTCCATTAAGTTAAATTTCTTCACAATGAAAACTGGTAACTAACTAACTCTAATTTGATTTTGCCTGTCAGCAATTCCATAGGTAGGCCAATAGCTCTCCCAGATGATCCAAGTATTTAAAAAAAGTATCAAGTGAAGTTTACTTGAAAGTAAAATTTACTTGAAAGTAAACTACCATTTACTTTATGCTACCAGCACCAAACATGATGCATAAAATTCCAAAGCATTCAGATACATTCAGCAACCACCCATTGGCATAGGCTAAAAATAAACTCAATTTCTGCTGCATGTTTGATATAACACGGGAGGTTTTGTATTTTTTGATTAGAAAAACCAAATCATGTCAAACCACGTTGTAATTAAATGCAAGAAACTAGTTCATTCAGCTGCCTGAACATCCCTTCTCTGAATTTTCCTTATACTTGACAGGTGAAACTGGTAGGACAGCTTGAATGCTGTGCTTACTTGAATCCAGTGCTTACTACTCAGCAAGTCTGAGGCACAAACTCACAGGCATAAACTGCAGAAAGCAAGATGCAAATCTTAAGTCAAAAGAAATGCACTGAGTACCAGATTTAAAAGCAGAACATTTGAAGGATCTCAGTTGTGCGTGCATGATGAATTAATTTATGCTAAGAATTTACATAGGATAAAAATAGCTGATTCTTCCAGTCTTCATGACTGCAGAGAAGATCACATGATTGCTTGCCTAATTAAAAGGTAGATGTAGTAATAAACCAAGGTGTGACAAGAGTGAGACTTGAAATAAGAACTGACCCCATACACAGCATTCACAATCCTGTTTAGTTTCTCTAACTCTTCAGAGTTCAAATTCTCCCTTTAAAAAACCTCAGTCTCATATTTGCACTTTGAGAACTTTCATTAACTTTGCAATACATATGTAACTATGAAACACATGTGAAGCATTCCAACACATAACAAAGTGGAAAAGCTTTACTGGTCCAAATTTATGCAGTTTTTACATGAATCGCCTCTAATTACTCTTAAACTTCAAAAAAAAAGCAAAACAAAGAACAACCAAAACCCACACAATCTTCTATAGTTGAACACAGAAAAAAGGGAAACTTCTTTTTTACCCAAAGTATTACTTTTGGTTTAGAAGCTGCCATAGGAAGTTTTTAGACCTCAAGAATCTGCAGGAAGCTGAAGTATTTGGAAGCCACCAGGCTTTCCCAAAGCATGAACAGCATCTGCTGTTATTTTTTCTTTGTTGTTATTCCCCCTTGATTCACTGTCACTACTCAGACCACTGTGGACAGAAGTAGAATTCAAAATGACAAAATGCATTCCTTGCTCACACTGACAGACAACAGGCAGTGGGGCTGTGAGAGGATCCCTTATAAACTCACCAGGCAGAGCAGTGGAGACTCCTTACCACCCTCACAGCCACTCCACCAGAAGGCACGAAGCAAACATCTCCTCTGGAAGCTGGTAATGTGCAGCAGACACCAACAGACTACACAGAAGTGAAAAGCAAGAACCATCCCCACCTGAGGCCTTTCAACTGCCCATTACTTCTTACACCTAAACATCGTTTTTCTATAACTTCCCACGCTCCAGGACTCATACTATTATTCAGGACTGCTCATTTGCTTTCAGACTGTTTTTTCCCAAAATTTAAGTACTTGGCCAGAAGGGATTTCTTGGCCAACCATTCAGGGCTGCTAATATAAGCAACTTATATGATCTTTTTCACTGAGTACTTGAGTTAGAAGCCCCCCTACCATATTCTCTTCTTTCCTACCAGACCTCACTGTAACATAAGAAATCTGCTAATATTGTTCCTCTGTGCAGTTATGACCAGTTTTAGCTACTTGTTTCTATACCTTATATTAAGTGGCTTTTTTTTAGAAGCTTTTCTTTCCTTCAGTATAAAGTAGCATGTGGCAGATTTAAAGGCCAAACCAGAATATGATTACTCACACCACATACAACCATGCCCATGGAATGCCTTACTACAAGAAACAAATTCCTAGTAGCCATAGCACAAGTTTAATGGAGACTGAACAGAGGCTTTCCATATAGAAAACACTTAAACTCATGAAATTCCTGAGTGACAAAGAGCTCAAATTTGGAAGACAACACAGAGAGACTATCATACATGCCTGCCCTGTTCTTGTGCTCTTTCACTGTGACAAAGAGATACTCCAGATATGTCCACAAAATGTTTATTCCATTCCAGGTTTCAAAACACTTTCCTGCAAGGGACCAGCCAGAACTGATGAGCCACAGGAAAACTGTCTAAAAATTCTTACTAATGCTTTAATGTTTGCAGTGATCAAGCAATCTAACAGGAGAAATCCCTAAATAATACTAACTGTTTTGTCAACTTTCATATAAGAGAGTAAAAATTGAAACCGTTTTTACAATTGGGAGTGGGGATTTTTCCTTATCTCAAACCTATTAGTTTAGAATTGGCAATCCCAAAGACATGCAAAGATACTTTATCCAAGTCCTCAAAAAACACTCCCCTCAAAACTTCAAAGAGAAAAAAAAAAATCATACAACTAGAAGCAATCCCATAAAATGCTTAAATCCCGTCCTAGATGCAAATACCATATTCCTGTAATCTTCATACTCATAGAAAGCTTTTTATGCTCACTGCCTGGAACTCCTTCATTTCATTTTAAAAATTTTTTCACTGCATTCTGTCTCCTACATTCTCCACGCAGTCTCTCAAAAGTCTCATCAGCAAATAATGTAACATGCTTTTATGACACCACACTGTCATCTACTTCCATTCAAGACTACCTCCCTTCCACCAAATCTCAGTATCTAATAACCTCTCAGACTTCCAGCAGCCAGCTGGAGATCAGAGTTCTTACTTTCCTTCCACACCCAAAAGCTCTTTCTCAATTAGCAGATTTGTTACTTTCCACACCACAGCCACTTATATTCCTAGCCCAAAGAAGTTTTGAACTATTATCTCCCTAAATTCTGCCACAATTTGGATAAGCTTCATCAATTTGTTCTGCGAAACAACTTTTCATCTTAGGTAGACTTTTATCATCTTTCATTATTTCAACACCCTTCTCTCTGGTCTAGAACAAAACAGAACAAACCCAGCTGCATCGACTTTTCCTGGTCACATCTGTGTGGAATGCTTCTCCAAAGGACATGTAACTTCTCAGTGGCTTGGGTCAGCTGACAAAGGATGAAGTACACATATACATCTCTCTGCATTATAGGGGGAAAAACCTCCCCCCCCCAGAGAAGAGCAAACAATCTGTTGCTTCTTCTAGGAGGTTGTTCAGAGAAAAACTTCTCTTTATCCCTTTCCAGGCCAGCTACAAGGAAAAAAAAAAAATCTTCTGACACTACTCATGCCTTGAATCCTCCAGCTAACCAGGACAGTTATCTGGTTTTGCTTTCAAAAAAGTTACATTTGAACTCTGCCCTGTAGCCAGCTGAATCAAAATGCTGACTTCAAACTGCTAATTGATCATCATCTGTAGGCTCTAGCACATACTGGCCAGGCTTTCCTACATTAGGAAGAGGTTTGTCCAGTGCTCTGCCTTATGACACACGTGAAGAAACTTCCCATCAGCTACACTGCCTCTTCACCAAAATCACTTACACTGAACAACATGGTCTCATTTCTCTTTACTCCATCAGCTTCCCCAAACTGTGCTTCTAATTGGAGTCAACTCCAACAGATGTATTTGCTTGATCCTACATGCAAACAATACTACTAATAAACAAAACATGTAGACAACTCTCAAGTAACAAGGCAGTTGCTAGTCAAAAATGTAAGATATGTAAGCAACTCCCCCCCATTTCCTGCATTTTTAACAGCCCTAAACAAATAGCAGAAGGCTGTTGTAGTACTTTGGACTGCTTCAGAGTATGATCAAAGATAAATAATGAGGTTGGCTCTCCATTACCAACTCAATTCCAGTGACTTTAAGTCAGTTTAAGAACTGTCATGGCATTTCCAGACAAAAATAAACATAGAGTCCTTAGGATCTGACAACATTTCTCTCCTGCTGAAGCGAAGCTGTGATTGGAAGTAAAAACTGAAAATATTATTGGGATATTAACAAGGTTTTCTTTCAGGAGTGGATATTAATTGAAAGCAGCTGAAGTCGGGGTGGGGAGAAGATTGCTGCAACTCTGCAACTTCAACAGTATCTCCTTTCCTGGGTACAGTTTTGATTGTCAAACCCGTTATCCTTATTTCACAGCCACATGGAATGGGGACTTGGAAAAGATTCTGATGGCAGGTACCATATATTTTCACAAAGAATCTCCTTCCTGCTTCAACCTCTCACAAGCTACTTTGTGTATCTGAACACCCTAAACTACCATCACAGCAAATGGCTCAGTCAATGGGCACAAGTGAGACAAAACAGGTCTGCTTTTGAAGCCAGAGGTTATGAAGGAAGACTAAGACATGTGCAACACTCCTCTATCCATTGAGAGAATGAAGGAAGTCTGCTACAGCACGTAATCTCAGTGTTCACTGAAAAATGCTGGGTGCTTTTTTAGGCTGGTAACCCATCATCTGACTGTTGGCCATTAAAACTGCACTGGAAATCACGGAATCTTATATTGTGCCACCCAAAAATGCACATAGCACTAGAGGTGAGGCTGCACTGAGTAGAGGGGGAGAATCACCTCTCTCGACCAGCTAGCGATGCTGAGCCTGATGCACCCAAGGATACAGTGAGCTGCTGCAATTGCTTCTGAATTGTGTTTGCTTCTGGCATTTCCTTAATTTTCAACAGACTACACATAGGATCAATAAATATTGAAAACAAAGTAGTTACATTAAGAGTCACCTTACAAGAAATTCTTGACTTTCTCAATAACATGAGCGCTGTTTCAAATTTCAGAGAAATGAACTTCAGCTCCAAGGCCAACAACTCCAACACTCAGAGTTCCTATAAGCACCATTTCCCAGCTCTAAAACAGAGATAATTTACTAGTGTATTAAAAAAAAAAAAGTTCAACTTAATAACACAACTAGATCCAAGAAGTATGTAAAACTGAAGTAAAAAGAAGTCAGCTCTCTCCTTGAACCAAAGCCAAACCATTAATTTGCAGTATCTGCTGACCAGACCTCACCTCATGGCAGTCTACACCTTCCTTGTGAGGGGAAGAGGAGGGGCAGGCACTGATCTCTTCTCTGTGGTAACCAGTGACAGGACCTGAGGGAATGGCCTGAAGTTGTATTAGGGGAGGTTTAGGTTGGATATTAGGAAAATGTTCTTTCCCCAAGGGTGGTTGGGCACAGGAACAGGTTCCCCAGGGAAGTGGTCACAACACCAAGCCTGACAGAGTTCAAGAAGTGTTTGGATGATACTCCTGGTACACGGTGTGACTCTTGGGGACGACCCTCTGCAGGGCTAAGGGTTGGACTGGATGATCCTTGTGGGTCCCTCCCAACAGCATATTCTGTGATTCTGTGATATATGTCCAACTGCTTATTTAGAATAACAATTTCAACCAAAACCAAGTCCCAGCAGAACTGGAGTTGACCTGGACCTTGCTATACAGCATATGAAGCTGAATCCTGTCAACTTGAGCTTCCAGCCAGTGATCCCACAAGTAAGATCATACCTCCCCACATCTGCAGGCATCTGTCTGTTCCTTTTTGCACATGTACCTACAGACATATCACATTTGAGATGAAAGGAACCTTGACTACACCAGTAGCCTCTCTCCTCCTTTTCTGTTGGTACCACTTTTTGTTTTTTTTTTTTTTCAAATCACAGCCCAAGCCTGCAGATTTTCCTGAAGCTTTACTCTTATGCTCCACAGTTATCAAGCTGGAAACAAGCTACAGGGCTAGACTTGTAAGGGAAATAGAGTTTAGCCTCCAATACAAAGTTGGGGACAGAAGCAAGAGCCTCTACCTGTTAAATGACATTTGCTTCCCATAACCGGGAAAGAACATCTAGATTCAGTGCAGGAAAAAAAACCAAGATTGAGAAGGAGGTAGAAATGAGGACAGATAAAGTAGAATGAGAATACTGCAGATGGTGGGAAAAGAATATGAGTAGAACTATACTATGTGGCTTAGAGAGGAGGACAAGAAAATACATAGGAGAGAAAGAAAAGGTAATGCACAGAACAATGCAGGATGTGATATATTGTGACCCAATGTAGGAGAGAAGCAAAACCAACTTGTGAGCCCCATGTCAAGGGCTGCAGCTCCAACATCCAGACAGGGTGGGGCATATGAAGAAACCAAAATCCAGTACCTTCTCTTCAGATTTCACTATGTGGGTAGTGCTATGTGCCTAGACTTACTCCAACAGGCAGACAACAAAATCACCTGGCTTAACACTGTACATCTGCCCAGTGGTCACAGTTTACATTAAACTCCCATTCTCCAGGTCCAAAACCAAATAGTACTTTCAATCTTTAGTGATATCTTTAACAATTAAGCAACATTAAAAAAACTCAGGTGAAAACAACGGCCCTCACTGTGAGTCTTTTGCTTAGTGGGGTGATTCTGCACAGACCTCCTCAGCTGCAGGAGACTGGTTCTTGCTCTAAAGCATTCACGGCTTGCAGTAACTTTGACAACACAGAAAACACTTCTCAAGTCTTGGCCTGTTAAACTAATCAATAATTTCGTATAATATAGGAAACAGAGCTTCCTGCCCCTTCCAAACCATCCTAAAATGGTAGATTACTATTTATCCAAGAAAGCTGACTTGAGAAAAATATTTCTGGAGTTATCTTCATTGCTATAAAACTCCTGAAAGTTTTCTGTTCTGCAGTACTGCTATAATGGACTTTTTTATGTTAATCCTGTAGAAAACACTCAACAGATCAAAACAACGGAGCACTGCAGAGCACAGTGATTGTGACACCTCTCTGACCTCCACACAGGTATTTTTTCAGCTCTTAACTTTTGCATACAGAGGGAGAGAGATACAGGAAATACTGAGCTTACAAGTATGTGAATAGAAACTGACTCACCACAGTCCTTTGCTTGTTGGGCAGGAAGACTCTAACAATAGGCTTCTGTGGAGACTTGGGGTTATTCCGTGACATATCAGCAGGGTTTTGATAAACTGAAAGGGACGAAGGTGCTACGGAGAGGCTAGAGGAGGAAGATGATGCAACTGTGTCTGTTGAAGCTGAACTGGAGACAGAGAAATCAGTTCCATTCCCCATGGACTCCAGTAACTGCTGTTCTCTCTGCTGTAGAGCATCAAGCTTGCTGGTGTACTCTTCGTAGGCCTGGGGAGGAAGAGCAGCTGTTTTAACCACGGAGTAGCCTCAGACAAAACCAGAAATCTAAATTCACAACAAACATGAAACAAAACACTTTCTAAACCAGATTTCTCAGGAATATGAACACAATAGTCTGTTTAAATGTTTCAGGAGGACACAATGAAGAAACAGCTCTCGATACATTATTTTAAACCTTATGAACCAACAACTAATGTTTTAATAAATTAAATGGATCAATGGATAAAAGAAATTGTAAGTTACAGCTTCAAAGCACCTGCTCTACAGAGTCTAATTCATAACCACTTTAAAAAAAAAAGACAGAAATCTTTCACAAATGTTGTCAACTGTGTTGCTGAATTACTGTGCTCCAGATAAATTTTTCATTCTGTTGGAATGACAGCTAAATACATCTAATGTAATAATTACGAGAAAGCTCAAATCTGCTTTTTACCATCTACATCCGATAACTCACCCAGCTCACGGTACACCATCCTCCCCCTCTAGCACTGTCCTTTCATACCAAATAGTACAAAAAACTTCAGTTAGAAAACACCACAGTTTGCTCTGTTTAAGTCATTCATAAACACATAAAAGTGATTCTTTGAAAGAACTTTTTTAACACCTGCATAAGATCAATTTGATTTTCCACAATTTTACATAAAACCTGATTACACAGTGACCAAGTTTTTTAAACAAACAAACAAAAAAAATCAGTATTATTAAATTTTCCCATTAAGTCTTAATTATATGTAGTCAAGTCAAACATTATTGCCAAGACCTATAATACAGACACATAACCAGTATATATATTTCTTTAAATTTTGTTTCCCACAACTTCGTAGCATGTAAATTTTGATCTGTATCCAAGTATCAGAACAATTCCTTCAGTACATCATTTAGTACAGAGTACCTTCAAAAACCTGAATCAGTTAAGTAACGTGATTCACACTACAGATACTGGCTATTGGGCAGTTAGCCAAGCACATGTTCAGATCTTTACAGAAAAGAAGAAACAAATATCTTCCAAACCTAACACTTAAGTAACACTTAACACTTAAGGGGAATCTTCTACTTTTCTCTATAGCAAGATCTATACAAAGTTGCATAAATTTTTCAACTATACTTTCAAGTATATTTACATAAAAGAAAGATACCTTTTGGTTCTGTTTTTATTTATTTGCTCTCCTAAAGTTTTCTGTGCATAACATATTGCTAATTAAAGTCACAGGAGAACTGAACTGACCAACAAGTGTCTGCAAGGTCTACATGTGGAGACAAAAAATTCAAATCAAGAGAAAGAATAACCAGCATTCAGTAGTACAGGCACAAGTACTACATTTTACTAGGAATTATTTCTCTGGATTCTATGTGTAGGGTCACCTAAACCAAACTGGTTTTGTTGAGTGAAAGAGCAGCTGGTCCCTTGCTTTTTATGAAAGTTTAGCATCCTCTCAGGATGAACCTCTGCTCAAAATGTATCATCGATCCCACAATGTTAACAAAGCAAATGATAATTTGACAGTGAGGACTAAGAAAGGAAAAGCATTTTAATGAAGGGTGGTGAAGATCAGTTTAAAATTCTAAATTTTATGGGTTCCATCTTTAATAAACGGACATACGTTCAGAAGCTGAAAACTACTTACTATTTCCTTTAAAAACTGAAGATGTTGGGTATTTCACAAATAGACCCCAAACTCTGAGACTAAAAACCAAAACATTTTCACTCTAGCGTCAATTCTACTGTCAAAAGTAAACTGAAAGGTTACCCAACTATAAATAATGGCATTTTTTGGCTGTACAGTAACACAAGTGTGTCTCTTCCACTTCCAGGATCAACTTTTCATGGAAATTCAAGTAAAAGCTCCATGTGTCAAGAATAATTTTCAGTAAACAAAAATTAAGAAACATAAACTGTTACCATTTCACCAATAGTTTTCTAAATACTTACTTCCTTTTCTCATGAGCGTTGCAAAATATTATTTGAACACACGCAACATTACACTGGTTCCGGATACTTGTGGGTTTAGTTCCTTCACAAAATTACACACATCTTTCAAAATACTCAATCCTACAATGTTTACCCTGGCAGCTTGATCTGTCAGTAATGCAAACTCAAAGTCAAATGATTTATCTTAAGAGAATAAACAGTGAGTATGGAAAGCTGGGAGCTGCTGCTGGCTTTGAGTTCTATACCAGTAACTTCTGCAAAAAGCTCTCCACTTCTTATGAGGACAAAAGCTCTCACGTATCATACTGTTATTTGGTGTCATAGCAGAAGATCCCATAGCAAAACATAACAGAACTAGAAATGCATTGGTAGACTCTAAATATATTTTCCTCTTTAAAAAATCCCCACCTCTTTCTATACAGAAGGAGTAACAGTACATGCAGCAGAAACAGAATAGCTCCAATAAAATCTCATTTCACAAAAATTAATTACTTTGGAGAAATATTGGTTTCATCTGGTGGCCCACATCAATAGACCTCACATAGCTAACAGCACCAAGTCAAGACAGAATTATCCCATGGACTTAAATTCAAAGAGTACTACAACAAAGCTGACCTATGGCAAGTATTTCCAGCTAAAAGAAAGATGATGTCGCAGCGTTGGCCTGTGTACAAAAGAGACCTGCAGCAGCACAGACACCTTTGCAGACAGACATCAACACCTACACAAACCTTCAAGTCAGTCAAGGCCTTCTGGGTCAACTATGAGGTTTATTTCTGACAGTGTTTTTCAAAAACAAACTAAAAAAAAATAATTAAAATTAAGTTTGTGCAGCATCTACAGCATGGAAGAGATTAAGATGAACATTCAAAAAGATCACTAAATCAAAGATTTAAAGGCATTTCAGTAGGGTTTATGAAATCTAGACTGCAATCCCATCAGTTTACATATTCCCATTAAGAAGTGAGTAATGTTCTCCATAAAACTTAAAACTTGCTTTCAACTTGATACAGAATCACAGGAGTTAAAAAAAAAAGAAAAAAATGTTAGAAGGTATCCCTGGAAGTCATCTAGTCCAAACACTTGTTTAGCACGGAAATAATTTTTAAGTTTAATCAGGTTGCTCAGGGCCTTGCCAAAGCAAGTTTTGAAAGTCTCAAAGGAGGGAGAGCTCACAGCCTCCGGGCCACCAGTTACAGAGCTCAAAAATCACTCTCATGACGACTTTTCTCTGATGAAATTCACTTGAATGCTGTGACGTTGCCTCTTCCCCTTTTGCTGTGAATGTCTGGAAGGAGGGTGGCCTTCTCTTTAGGTTGAAAGAGCCTGCAGATTCCTCCTGAACCTTCTCTTCTCCATGCTAAACCCCACTCCAGTGCAGCCCCACAAGTATCAAGGAGCTGGGTCCCTCTTCACGCTGGGCCCAGTGTGCAGTTTGCTGCTGGGACCGTGAGGGTGGGTCACTGACAGCTCAGCTGGCTCCCAATTTAGCATGAATTTCAAAGTTAAAGTATTTCATAAAGTTAAGTGAAATACTTGAAAAGCTGAATATTAGATTCAAATTGGCACAACCTGTTGATCTACACATAATTTAATGGCTATCAAAAATGGAACAAAAAGTTAATTTTAATAATATTGCCTATCAGTATATATGCACATCATATAATAGTCTCATACAGGCGAGAATACTCCTGAGACTTCATCTAAATAAAATGCATAAAGGCCTGATAAGCTGCCAAGTCCAACTAAAGCCTTTCAAGATGGCATGTTTATATACAGTATGTATACATGCCAAAATACAACTGCTGTTGTATTCTGCTGTGTATATTCTGCAGTTGTAACTGTTGCATATATTCAGGAGCAGCAGCCTAAAAGCTACTTCCCAAATGTTGCAACGTATTGACAAAATAAAAACTGACCTCAGAAGTCAACAGAATTTGAAAGATGTTATACAGATGTGCCAACAAAGTTCTCTTGATAAGATGAGGACAAGGGATTTTCTCAAAAGTATGTGGGTTTTTTTCTTGCATTTCATTTATATTATATTTGAAATTTGCTTTCTTGGGGCATGAGCAGACTATACACTCTAATAACATCATGTAGGGATATGAAAAGCAATAAGTTAACTTTTTTTCCTTAATTAATCTGGGAGAAACCCAAGTAGCAAAATATGATTTCTCCTTCTCTCTGCTCTCTACCACATCTGGTTAGAAAGCCAGTCTCGACTCAAGCAGACCAATTGGCTTTACCTTCTCTCTCTCTTCCTCAACCAATTTTAGATAATACACACCGCAAGACTCTTACAAGCCTAAACTACAGGTTCCTGGTCTTTGAAACTGAGACTGTGTTTCTATTTAAAAGATGACTGACCTTTTAGGCTGTTGATTAAACGCAAATCCCACTAACTTAGACGGGAGCTGAAGATAGACAGTAACATACGTCACGATTTCTTCATTTAGTAAGACTCCTAAATCTGTACTTAGTCTAACTTTAGACACTCCAGTTTTGGTCTAACATATTTGAACAGCATCTGTTAGGAGCCTGGTAAAAATCAATCTGAATTTCCCCAGAGGGCCACCAGGTTTCCCAGTGCCCGTATGCAGCGTTAGCATTTTCCTGGAATACCACAGTCTGAAAGAACCTGAGATTCATCACTAAGATCTGTTTCAGACTGTATCTGCCTGCTGTTGCAATGAGCATACTTCAGATCAGTGAAGAGGAAATCTTCTTTAATTAACTAATTTGACCTCCTGAGTGGATTCTTCAGATATGCAGGAATAAGGAATTAAATACTCTACTGATATTCAACAGACAAACTCCCAAAAACCGCAACAGCAACAACTCTGAACAAAACATGCCCAGGAAAAGAGAAAGCTAGGAAAAAAACAAAAAGTCACAGTAGTTGGGGCAACCATACCCATGATTCTCATTTTAAATTGCTTCCAAGAGTATGAGTAGGAAAGAGCATGATTCCTTCAAGACAAAGCTGACTGAGCTTATTTTGACACTACTATTATTCCATGGATTTGTATATGGTTTTATTTTGTGTGGAGTCCAAATTAAAAGCAAAACAAAAACACACACACTAAACACGCAAAACAAACAAACAAACAAACAAACAACAAACAACCAAGTGACCTCTCAGCTTACTCTTGGGACCATTACCTGGAGTAACCTACAGGTCCAGGATGCAACCTCACACCACACAAAAAACTATTTGCATGCGAATGGGTCAATACTGTTCAATTAAGTTCTCACAGGTGAGGGTTCGTAGGTAATACTGTACACATGACTGAGGCAAAAAGGGCACACAATGCAATTGGAAATTTTAAATAGGTACAGCCTCCCTGAACAGTCATTAAGAGTCTACAAAGGCTAATAAATCTGATTAAGTCATTTATGCATGATCCCTCCTTCTAAGTTTGAGCTGGCTGCTTTTGGTCAGTCTGGATCTGTACCCATTTCAATCTGCACACAGCATTTGTTGCCAATGCACAAGTCTTTACTCTCCTTTCCCTAACTCAGGTTATCCTTTTCATCAGTATCTTGTTGGTAGAAACAAAAGAAATAGAAATTTTGACCGACACAAAGAACACACAACTGGGTATTTTAATCACTTTTCCTAAGTGAATCCCAGGTTTTCCCAATATCACAATAGCAGCCTTCTTTGCAGTAAAGATTTCCAATATTTACAATGCTTAGACAAACCCTTAAGAAAAGGGTTTTTCCATGGTGAGTCATAAACTGTGTATTTTGAGAAACAGCACTTCAAGGACTGATATAACGCACTAAGAAATTATGTGGGAAGACAAAAATCATTGATGTTTTCAGCTGCTGAGATACAGAGTGCTTCCAAAAGTGTGGTAAAACCTACTCAGAAACTCCTGCAGCCTCTTTTCCAGAAGAAAATAAAAATGCTATTAACGATATTTCTATATCTACCGAGTCAAGAAGTTACTTCCAACATTTGGAGCACCTCTCCTATGAAGACAGGCTGAGAGAGCTGGGGTTCCTCAGTCTGGAAAAGGCTCCAGGAAGACCTTACAGCACCTTCTAGTACCTAAAGGAAGCCTACAGGACAGCTGGAGAGGGAACTTTTTACAAGGGCATGCAGTTAAGAACTAGGATTATCCAAGAAAGAAATTTAGCTACAAGCCATTTTTGGATTTTAATACAGCCTTTGCTTGCTAGATTTATTATTTCTTCCAGACAGGACAAACAGAAAAGTTTTTCTTACAATCGTATTAGAGAACGTAAACAAGATTGCCAAACCTATTAGTAATTATAACAATTAGAAGAAAATTGTGTGGTTAATGACGAATGTTCTGTCTTCTGCTCATTTTGTTTCCTACCCATGTACCTTGCAGACACATTCAGAAGTCTCTCAGCTTTGTTATCTTTCCTCAGTCCCTATTTTCCTGCCCTGGGAGGACCAAGACAAGGGACTCATTGCCCCCCAGCTTCACACTACATTTTCCACCCCTAGGCAGCTGTACACAAAGTCACCTGCCCAGGCTTGCAGGCTCTGCTCTCTCCCCCTGCTCCACAGTCACCTTTTTAAGACCATCACTGAGGAGTGATGGATCAAGGCAGGGAGATAGCCCCGAATCTGAGTACCCCTACTTGCAGGAATAATTAAATATATGTTGAACTCAACATAGCACATGTCAATCACTTTCAATATTTCAATAAAACCATTCCTCTTTTATAGTCAGTTGATGAAACCTGAAATGATGGCTGCAACAACAGCTGTCAGTTTTAAAGTTCTTTTGATGTAAAATGCATTGACACCCTCTCCTGAATTTTAAAAAAAAAAAAGATCTGGGGGAAAAAAGAATTTTGTCTTTTCACTCTAAGATGAGCACAGAAACAAAAGCTTCTATTTCTTGAGCAACTGTAACTAAGGCATAAATTCCTTTTTATTTTTAAATGAGGTGTATGTGTTATATTCCATGCACAAATAATTTTACTATACCCTTTGAATGCTCAATTTTCAGAATTATTTTCTTGTTGAATTCTTCAGCTCTCCCATGAGCTTCTGTTCCCCCGCCCCTTCCTTTCACTTTTAATTGAAAAGCAATTTTGTTGCCAGGTTGAACCACAACTTTACTTGACAGGCCTAGAGAGGCAGCTCCAACACAGGGTCAGGAGCCAGTGTACAGGGTGCTGCAAGTTCTCTGAACATGAGCACTTAGATGTGTAAGAAATGAAGGATGTAAAAGCCAGACAGGAGTACAAAAGAACCAAACAAACCCTCTGGTACTGAAACTCCACGCACTAGAAGATGGATGGATAGCTGTCAAACTTGTCACAAGCACATAAAACCCCATGGTTTTGCAGAAAGCATTACAATAAAACTAGAAGTTTGCAACAGTGAAAGGCAGCATGGATGAAAGCAAAAGTGTTCATCTGCAGGTATATACCTAGCAATTAGCTTTGGCTAATTCCAATTTTTGCCAAAAGAAGAAGACAATATGCTTGCTGATAGCATTCAAGAGATGATCAACTGTCACAATTTACAGAAGTCCTTAAGAGTTGCTCACACGTTATGGGAGATGCAGAGAGATCAGAGCAGCAGAAGGACTTTAAAATCAATATCAATACAGGATGATGGAGGATGAAGAGATTGAGAGCAATCCTGCAGCATAGGTACTGGTGGATGACAAGTTGGACGTGAGCTGGCAAAGTGCACTCATGGCCCAGAAAGCCAACCTGGGCTGCATGAAAAGAAGCAGGTCGAGGGAGGTGATTCTGCCCTTCTACTCTGCTCTTGTGAGATCCCACCTGGAGTGCTGCATCCAGCTCTGGGGGCCCAACACAGGGACACAGCCTGTGGGAGCAGGTCCAGAGGAGGGCCACGAAGATGATCAGAGGGCTGAAGCACCTCTCCTATGAAGAAAGGCTGAGAGAGCTGGAGCTGTTCAGCCTGGAGGAGAAAACCCTCCACCAAGACCTAATTAATAATTAAAGGACCTTTTGATACTTAAAGGGACTCTATACAAAAGAGGGGGACAGACTTTTTAGCAGGGCCTGTTGTGACAGGACAAGAGGTGACGGTTTTAAACTAAAAGAGGGTAGATTCAGACTAGACATAAGGAAGAAAACTCTTACAATGAGGGTGGTAAAACACTGGCACAGGTTGCCCAGAGAGGTGGTGGATGCCCCATCCTCGGAAACATTCAAGGCCAGGATGGATGGGACTGAGCAACCTGATCTAGTTGAAGATGTTCCTGCTCATTGCAGGGGGATTTGAACTGGATGACCTTTAAAGGTCCCTTCCAATCCAAACCATTCTATGAATCTGAGGAAACAAAGGGAAGGGTGATGCAGTTCAAGTTACACACCAGCAAAATTACCCATACGGGTTCTGGGTAAAAGCAGGGCACACATTACAGCCAGAAACAAGTCTGGCAAAGAATAAAAAATACAGAGACCAGATGAGGATGGGCAGAGCATAAGCACCTCCCCTAGTCTTTAAACGTTACCTTCCTGTTTAAGGACTTTGGTGAGAGTACACAGACCACAGCACCAAGACCTAGACACAGACTGGACATAAAAGCTTAAGGGGAAAGAAGCTCCTCCATGGAAGTCACAGGCCTGATATCTCACAGTAGCTCTGTACATGAGAAGTTTGCTATTTCTAACAGATGTGAGATAGACAAGTTATCTACTGAACCACTTAAACTTTGTATGTGTATTCTACACGCTCTCCTGTTCTTTTTCTTCATATTTCCTTAGTTCTGCATTTCCTAGGGGCAAACATAAACATATTCTTTCACACATAATCACACTACAATCAAAGCTTTTTACATATAGCTTTGTCCCTCTATGCTGCAACCAGAGTTTTTCTGACAGGTGAAGGAACACACTAAGTCAAAACATTAGCTGTAGCAATGACAGGTTAGATTCAGATAGAAACTGCTGCAAAGGAAATGCTGATAATAGAAAGCAACCCCTGTCTTGACCAAGGCAAAAGCAGCCAAAAAGGTGGAAAAGGTACAGAAAGGACACATTAGACAACTGTTGCTGGGATGAAACGAAAAGTCAAGGGTATAGAGTAATCTTGCTTCTGACTGTATCTGGCACTCAGTAATCTACTTCTTTTTCTTTTTTTCACACTAGTTCTACCACAGGAAATCTACACACTAAACAAATTACAGGTCTGCAGCATTTAATCCTGTTCACTTTAATAAATCCATCTAAGGATGATCTAATCTATGCTAATGACCATCCAAATAGAAGTTCCTCTCTCACACTTGGCTAAAAGCTGCAAGTTCTTCCCCTTCCCTAACCTCAAGCGCAGCTTTGGTCTTGAGTCCAGCTCACTGGACTTCATCATCATCAAGTTCAATCTACTAACTGGATGGCAAACTAATCCAACAAAACCAGAAAATTTTCCTCTCCTTAGTGATTGGGAGTGGTTTAGTCACTGTCAGTACTGCAGGCACCTGAACAGAGGAAGTGGAGGGGCCTCACACCAAAGAGCTGGTAAGAACAAGGCTTTTCATTTCAACTATGATGGGCTCTTTTCACAGGACTCACTGTCTCATGGGATAACTCAACTGAAAAAGCACAATGTCAGCCACTTTCACCTTCCTCCCCATGGCTCCCTACTCAGTACCAGCACCACTTGTCACAAGACCTGCTCCACGATCCAGCAGAACTCACTGCAGCAGAGGAACATCCTGCTCTGCCTCACAGGGCTTCCCTACCACGCTGATGAGCCAGAGTTGCAGTTTCAGACCAGTGGCACATGGATCCATTGAACTTGCAAATCTACTTTAAGCTTCATGGTTTATGGTCACCAACTATTTCAGACTTACCATACCATTTATGCTGCCGTAATCATCTCCCAGTACATATTTATGACTGCAAATGCTCTCTCCCCTATCAGTGACCTACAACACCATCATAGAGCTTCCAGTGTTGAATCTCAGTTTTAATTTAGACACAAGCAAGTGACAAATGGCTGCAATGAACCGACAATTTCACTACCTGTAGTCCAGACTTACTACAGACTAAAGCTCACTATCACTGCAATTTGATACACGATCTTATGAATCCCACATACATGTGGCAATAATAAATCCAGACATATGGAACGAACCAGTTCATGTGAAAACAGAGGTGTGCTTATCTGTAGCACTGAGTGGTTAAAACAGTGATTAGCAGTGATTCAATACTCCCATTTCACATTAGCAGTAAGTAAAGCAACTGGGGAGGGCCTCACTTGACCTTAACTGTTAAGGACGTAATGTCAACATTTGTACAATCAAGCTAGTGCCCTGCTCTGACATATTAAGATAAAAGCTAGAAGTACCTCAAATAATGAGATCTTTATTTTTAATTACCCAGTACCTTTAGGCAGCAATTACAAAGACTACAAAAGAAATCTGGTTGACCTTCAGTTATTCCAATACTTGAGAGAAGCAAGAAAAGGGCAGGTTTGAAGGAAGTGATGTCCATTCAATTCCTAACAGGTAACTTTTGCATACAGTTCTTTAAGCTCTTAACGGCCCTACATCAACAAAACTTATGCATCTAGAATGATGAAAGAATACAGACATTTAATTTGTAGTTAGCTTACAAATTAAACATGGCTTAAAAATATTACTCCACACACAATTTTACGTATTTAAGAAGTTCCCTTCTAGTAACAGAAATTTTTGGATTATACATGATCATTTTTCAAAGGGAAAAAAGTGAAGTCAACTGCTTTAAAGGCAAAGTTACTCTTATGAAATGTTTTCATGTGTATGTGTAAATATTTGTTTTTAACAGAGCATGACTTTATTATAGACACACAGTCTTCTCCTCCCTGGCCCCTAAAAACGATGCTTTATATTTTAGTTGCACCAATATAATTATTAGACCACACCACTGATCTTTCCCTACTGATGTGTATCAGGAATCCCATACAGTTCCTCTCTATCTCCAAGAAAAGAGTTAAGTTTGTAATACACAAGGAAAATATTCTCTTTTATTACAGGTATTCTCAGTTTTAACATAAGATGCTTCATATAAGATTAAGATAACATACCATTAATTGAGCCACATAAACTTACCTCTAAATATATCGATGGTGGGTTATGCTCTCCTCCAAATTTGTCTAGCAGTGCCTCTATATGTTCTTGAGTCAATTTAATCATCTGTTTGATATTCCACACCTAAAACAGAAAATTAAGTTTTTTAATCATCAAAAGGACCCTGCAGAATCTGTCCTAAAACAAACAACCCCCAAAACATTTTCTTGATATTTAATAAGTCCATAATAAAAATTTTAATTATCAATAAAGGAGTGCAAAAGGCTATCCTGTTCATCCAGTGTCAGTAATAGAGTGCTTCTGAGATAAACAGAGAAAAATCAAATTTGGGTTTAAAACTCAGGACCTCATTGAATAAACAACTTCTAAGAATGGTTTATTTCTCTTGTTTATCAAGATCATAGGATTTTTCCTTTCAAGACTTTGCAATCCAATTTCGACAGTACCACAAAGTTTAGCAAAGGAGTTTTTCTATCAAACCTCAATAATATGTATAAACAACACTCACAAAACCTAGACCTAGTGTTCTATTTACATGGGAATAGGATGTTTTGATCTTAAAGAGTACCTTTTACACCTTGACTTCTCTACTCAGTCTACCCTGCAAGTTACAGACCTTGGACACAATCTGGAAAACACATTTACCTCTAGTGCACAGAGACAACTTAGGGCATTGTACTGTGAAGCAACTTATGTTGCTACTGATTCTGCACAACTTGAAAGAGTTAACTTTAGCACCTGTAGACTACTGTAGGTGAACAGCATTATGAATTCAAATTTATATCTAAAAAAGCAGCAAAGCACAAACCCAAACCTCTAAAGCAATAATGCTACACTGATGTAAGAAGCTACTTGAGTCCAAGCAAATTCAGAAATTTATAGCTGAGCACAAGGGAGGAAGAAAGGAGAATCACTCTTCATCTGTACTGTTTTTAGACTACCTATCAGAAAAATTATTCTATCAGTTTTTAGATCCAGGATGGAAGAAATGAAGGCTATATAAACAGTGCTTCTTCCAAAGGTACTTCAAAGACTCCCATTGCCTTTTTCAGTTTAACTCTTTTCTACTTCCCGGACTAAAACATATACAGCCTCAAGACCAGGTCTGGATGTACAAACTGTGTCAACCTACCTCTTAAAAAAAAAAATAAAAAGCAAATAACTTCATTTTCTAAAGTAGGCACCACCAATAGGATGTAATCCAAGCTGGATCAAAACAAGTTTTATTACTTAAATTTAGAAGTTCATGAATAAATGCCCTCTAAAATACTGAAACTGCATTTTGCACACCACCTTATTTCCTCATCCTAATTCTATATATCAGTTATCTGTAGCAATTTCCTGAAGGAAACTAATGATTGATTCACTTCTAGATCAATTTTTAGAACAGCTACCAGAACAATGATTTCATCAAGAAGCTGCAGTTGAGCAAAAATAGTTTGCTCAGGAACAAGCAAACCAAACCATAAAGAGTGAGGAGTATGGGGGGACTCCAAAGAGTGTGCTACTCAAGTATTCTGTACACAAATTCTCTTGAGGCAACTGTGGAAGTCAACCTGCTTCTCAACTTGCAATCAACTTATCATGTTGAAGCTGAGACTGCCAACCAGCAGCAAAAAGAAGCATTTCTGCGTTTTGCTAGTTTTTCCCAAGATGGCAAGGGCTAGTTGTATGCTTGGTGAAAAGAACAAGCTTGGATCAACACCATTTCAATTAACCTGTTCACTATAAGGGTGTCAATATATTAGGATGTTTACTTCCCATGTAACTGGCAATATGCTGTTAACCTGGGTGTGTACACTGAAAATTCCTGGCAATCTTAGGAATCGTCTCATGATTATCTTCAGAAACAGGTTTATTAGTACTTAGTGAAACTCCTTTTATTTGGTCACTCTGGCAATTTTACCCAGCAAAGGTTTTCCTCAACATCTGCTCTATCACATCAACAACTTACTCCACTTAAACGCCTGGCAATGGGGAGGGTGAGGAGGGAACATTCTTCACTGACAACATAATACAGAATTGCAGAAGGACTGAGGTTGGAAGGGAACTCTGGAGATCATCTGGTCCAAACCCCTTCTCAAACAGGCTGCCCGGGACCATGTCCAGAAGGTTTTTGAATATCTCCAAGGATGGAGGCTCCACAGCCTACATGAGCAACCTGTGCCAGTGTTCAGTCAAGCTCACAATAAAAATGTCTCCTGATGGTCAGAAGGAACCTCCTGTTTCTGTTCGTGTCCACTGCCCCCGGCCCTGTCACTGGGCACTGCTGAAGACAGCCTGGCTCCATTTTCCATTCACCAGCCCTTAATCATCTTCATGGCTCTTCACCGGACTCCCTCTTATGTCTCTCTTGTATTGGGAAGTGTCCCAAACTGGACACAGCACTTGGGGTGAGGCCTCACTAGTGCCACGCAGAATGAGCCCCTGCCAAATGAGTTTCCAAATATTTTTTTTTTTTTTTTTTAAGATTGATAATGAGTAACTTCCTTCCTTGTATGTTATTTTCTATTTTGTGTCCATAACCACAACCTTGCTCCCCTCTTCTCTTACAGTGAAGATACCAAACAACAAATATAACTGAGCAACACCAACATGCACAATGGAAGCAAGTTATTTAGGAGATGCTGGCAAGAGATCAAACAGCGTTTAACAAGGGCAGACATCTTCCTCCTAAGTTCAAGTGCAAACACTGAGTGACTATTTTAGGTCGCCCCATGAGGCTGTGGCTGCCCCATCCCTGACAATGTTCAAGGCTTTGAGCAACCTGGTCTAGTGGAAGGTGTCCCTGCCCATGCCTGGGAGGTTGGAACTAGATAATCTTCAAGGTCCCTTCCAACCCAAACCAATCTGTAATTCTATGATTGAAGAAAAAACCCTTAAGCTTACTGTCAGCTGCCAGGCTACAGTAAAAATATCTTCACCTGAAGAACCTGAAATTGAAGTCTAATGGAAGACAAAACTTCTCAGAGGAACCAAAAACATTTCCCTGAATTACCTACTATACATCTGTGCAGTAAACCAAGAGCCTTTCCACAAGTGAATCTTACAGGCAAACTTTACATTTCTGTAATCTTAGAAAGGCTTCTCACACAGTTAAAAGTACACTGAAGGCAGAAGGAAATTTATCAAAGTCAACCATAGCAACAAATAATTACTTGTTGCACACAGAAATGGAAAAGCTATTTTGTGTCCCATATTCATCAAAAGTCTTCTGACAAGATGAGAAAACTTTCACCAATCTAGTATTGACTAGCATATTCTACTCCTAACCAAGTACGCACAAGAACACACATGCCATGACAAAAGTTCCAAGCTTCACAATTCCCTTTTAAGTGGCAACCCTTACTTAACTTCACTTAAAGAGAACTTACCTTCTGGCTTTCTACATCAGGGAATAAGTCACAGGTTTTTTGTGAACCAGAGCAACCCTTAAGCAGCTAGCTCCTTGAGAATCAACCCGTGTGCAGGTATATTGCATCCTACTATGCAGGATCTACGGCTACTTCAACTCAGTTGAAGGAACTCAAGTCTTTTCCTAACTAGAACTCAGAACAAGTGACCTCACCTGACTCGAAGAAGTCTGTCTCTGCCCACCACAGTACACGCAACTTCTGCTTCACAAAAACTACACCACACCTGTTGCACTGACACAGTCAGCAGAGCCAGCAACTTCAGCCCGTCTTTCCTCCTCGCAGACTTGCTTGTTCAGACAACTCAGCTAAGTTTGCATCATGTGCACAGACCAGCCTTACCAACCTCGAGCCAAGATATATCCCTATCTCTGCTGTGGAAAAACCCCTGAAACACTAGGTTCTTAAGAATGACACCTCTGGAATTCAGCAGCATTCACACACATACAGGTTTCTTCAAACTGTCCAGATAAAAATCTAAATGCACAAAAATTGCCTAGCAAGTGTCTCATTCCCCATAAGCACATACATTCCAGGAAAGCAGCAAAGAACTACCTAACAACAGAGACAGCAAAAAATGACACATGGAATCCTTTTATCAATCGGTTCTGGACCAAAGAGCTTGTTCCTACACAACAGAATAAAACCAAGTTTTTAAAGATTAAAGTAATCCCTTTATCCACTCTTTATTCACACTTTCTTTAGAAGTAAAAGAAAACTGCAGAAGCCTGATGGTTATTAAGAAAGAACAGACCTATTTTTTCTTACTCTTACGGGCGCTCCACTGCATTTATGAAGCTCCACACCTGTAGGAAACCGTAAACCCACGACTGCCAAGTATCTTACAGAAACACAGAAATCGATGCCAGCCTAAGAGACAGTTGCTACAAATCTTAATGCATCCTGAAGGAAATCTGCAGTGCATCTAGTACTGCCCACATGCAAGAACGGTCCCTTTCCATGCGAAACGGCACAGGGACGTGAGACACTTTGTTTCATTGTAGTTCCATGAAAAAGTAATGAATCCTTTACAGCATGGATAACCTTATCATTTTTCCAAAAAAAGCATCAAATAAATGTTTCTGTCCTATCTGGTAGCATTAGGTTAAGGTTATTCTCTATCACAAGAGATTAGATTTGATTCTCCTTTTAGTGCTGCTGACACAAGGAAGCTGACGCAGGCTAACAGACACCGGCAGCCAGACGACTGGAAATATTCCAGATATACTGGAATATATCAACTTGAATCTGCCGATTGCGGATAATTGTGCATTAATTTTGCAAATAAGCACTCCCTTGCAATGCAATAAAGATGATGACCTATTTCAAGCCAGAGGCAAGTCAGATACAGAAGAAGCCTAAATCCATTCTATTCAGGGAAGACTGTGGCTCCACAAAAGCGAGGCTCTAAGCCACAAAGTTATTTTCGCATCCTTTGCCGCTTGTCAAAATGTGCAGTGCCCGAGACAATACAAAGCAAACTTATCTTCCATACTTTTTGCATCTGGCATCAGTACTCAAATCTTACAGCACATCCCAATTCTAAGCTGTATGATTCATATTTGGTAGAAGACACCTGAAAGTTCAAATCTATTCTGTAAAAAAAAAAAAAAGCCATTATTTGTCCAAGCATGGGATGTCCCGAATTTGGATTATCACATTTGGTGATGATAGAGAATACTCTGGTAGAACCAACAATGTAATTAAAAATAAAAAATTAAGCATTTTATTTGGAAACTGTTTTAGAAGGAGGACAAAATCATCAATACCTATCCAATACTATTCTAATCACTCATTTTTAGGCTTCTTTCTTAGAAAATCAATTCAATGGTTTGGTCCACTGAGTCAGGATCCACTTGTCAGAAAATGCTTTAGAGAGCTGTCACGTAAAAGACCATCCTTAGCTGGACTAATGTATTAACTAACTTGAAAGCAAAGTGCTTGGATGCAAGAGAGGCAAGAGGACACAGGAATGGGGTTAATAACCCAGTACCCCATCTCATCATTTGCACGGCAACGTGCAGAAGTTGCACTTTCGAGTTTCTGCGCTGAAAATCACTGTTACCTCTTTCTCACATTTTGGTAACTTTCCTTCAGGTACTTTCCCCCCTTATCCATCCTGAATGGTCCCATTCCTCTTCTGGATTCTTACAAAGCTTGCTTTTCATTTTCTGCAGGCATTTTCTGCTGGAACGTGCCCATACAGTGGGAAGGACAGTCCTTTCCATCTTCTGATACTCCAGACTCTAGCTCTTCTCCATCACTCAGTGGAAGCTTCTCACAACTTGCACATCCCCTGTGTTAATTTTTCCATTTTCCCTACTATCCCCTGGCTCTTCACACTTACCACATTTTCAACAGTGTAAACTTTTTACTGAACAAGTGTAAAAAATACCAACAGCTGAAAAACTTTAATGAATTGAAAACAAGCTTGCAGTGGGTTTCACACGAGAATTTACACAGTGACAAGAACATCAGCATCAAGGCTGCCTTTCCTACTTGATTTGCCAGCTTTTTATTAATCTTGGTGAATTGGTTTTATCATTTTTATTTACAGGTCCTTTACAATGTCTGAGACAGCCAATAATGGAAATACACTATCAAAGTTTGTACCCAGGCTGTTAAAAATGAGCCTGATAAAATTTACAACCACAGATGAGTAGATAGGTTACAGACAACAATATCTACAGAAGTTACTGTAGCCAAGAAAAAAAGGATCCCTTATCTCTTTTTCCACAAAAGTCTATGAATGTATCTTTCCAGACTAACGAAGACTGGCCTTGGTGAAGACACACAAAATTACATTCAGGAAGGAAAACCCTCCAGAAGAGGTACAACATTTTTTGTACCATCCTGTCTGATGACAAAGATCATAACTAGGTCAACTAATACAGTAATGTGATCAGCAAGCACCTGCTGTAAGCACAGCAGTTAATAAAATATTAAAAAGGCTTCAAGATGAAAAGCTATTTTCCATTTAACAGGTAACACTTTTTAGGAAGGAAAGACTAACTTGTAACCAGCAATGCAGGTTTCAACCGCATCTGTTCTGACACTGTGCCTGCTAAACATCATCACCCCACCAAAACCAAACGCCCAACAACTTCCACCCTTCTCCAAAAAACTAGGAAGCATTTTGCTAAGGTAACGCTCAAGTATGAGAGTACCACCTTTGAGGAGTTCACTGCAGAAACTACGGAAAAAAAATCAGTAGCAGACTCATTGTGCGATTCTAAGACAAACATATTCCATAAAAACTTGCTTTCTTTAACTGGGGGCCTCCCACTACACAAAATCTGGGTGTTACTTTACTCTCAGTTGCAACTGATGGTTTGCAAAGAAATGAGAGATACAAGAACATTAAGTAAAAGTTATCTATGTCTTTTCCTTTCATTAATTCTAAACACAAACTGAATTGCTCATCATTCAGCTCTACTCTTAAAGCAGAATCAAGTCTTCCAGTCTGTCCAGTTTGCCCCTTAAGTTGCCTCCTCTTTAACAAAGGAATTAAGGCTTTAAATGTTCATTACATCTTTAAGTGTTTAAAAATATTTCCTCAAATACATTGAAAAACTGTAAAGGATAAAGCTCAGTGAAGTCTATCTTGCAACATAACCAAGCAGTTTTACTGCAAGAACAAAGTCACCAGAAGCTTTAGGCACTGTCCCCTCTGCAGCTCATGCCAGCCTAGATGGTGGGTGCAATTATCACATTGTCCTTGGCTATTTACCCCTGCTCCCTTCCTTACTCTTTCTCCAGAACATAAACCTTTGGATGAACCATTTCAGATGCTAAACAAGCAAAAAATTGTTCTCTTTGTCAAGGTTAGCCTTCTGCCAGCCTACTGTGCTGAAACAGCTTGGCAAAGGACCCAGTGATCACCTGAGCTGGTGAAAAAAGTCACCTTTCCTCTCTATAGCCCACAGTTGGATGGATTCGGGCTACCATGAAGCAGCAGCCTTCCTGTTGAGGTTTCAATTCTCTTTCATTTCCCCACTTTTTCCATCACCTGCCATCTTTGCTGCTTGCTGCTAAGTAGAATTTGCCTCCAAGCGCTATAAAAAGGAAAGTTAACAAATGTTCTCTTACCGCAGCAGAACAGCAGCGTGCGGAAAAATAAGAGCTGTCTGTATCCTTCATTTAAATCGTTAACCACCAGTTGCACAGCGAAATCTTTAATTCCATATTCCTCACGGCTTTTGTGCTGCAGTACTAGTAGTCCCTTTTATTCACTTTGGTATTAATTCAGTAGTCACGAAGATCATGCACAGACTGAGTTCTGGTACAATCCACTGTATTTACATCTATTAATTTAACAACTTCTCCCTAGACAGTCAAAGGTTTTAAAAAAAAAATAAAGAGGGGGGGGGAAAAACTCCCAAAACAACTATCCAGATCTTCTAACCCATTTAAGAATGCAATTTTGCTTTATACAGGTAACTACCACAGAATCTCAATAGTGTTAAACTCATGCAGAGGTGACATTTAAAAAAGATTATCATGAATACACCAAACTACTTCTCTGCACACCTTAAGCTGAACACAAGTCATATTTGTGATGGAAAGCAAGCAACCAGCCAGCTAATTACAATAATTGCCTATAAGAAGCAAATGGTAGTCGAGCAGAGCTCTTACACAGCTTGGGTCACATTAATTAAAATGACAAAACAAATAAACTCAGTCTCAGCTGAACTACAGAACTTAATTCTTCTCTCTCCTTGCCAGAGCACACAATTAATTAGACTATCCAGAAAAGATAATCAGCACCTATTTAAAAGTTCATGTTATCAATCCACAAAATAATTTGTTCTACACTTTGCAATATTCCACCATTAAACTATTACTACACTGTGCATGTGTTTCCTACCAACTGATTAGAAAATGTAAAAGACAGCTGGAATTGTCTGGTCAAGTACAAATATATTCTGCTTGTTTAGAAATATCTGTGATACAATAAAGCAATTAATGTATCCCATTTTATCACAAACAGGTCTCAAAAGCTGAAACAGAGCAAATATACTTGATTTTTTCTTTTTATTTTTAAAACACAGGTTATTTGCTCCCAGTCACAGAAAAGTCAAATAGGAACTGCCACAGAAACCACATTCTCCTAAACAGCATTCTATGTTCTACTCAGCAGACCATCCTGCCTTGGTAACCCTTGTATTAACTTCAAAAATGAAATCATTTAAAAGGCAGAATTAGCTCCTTGCCACCCATCATAGAATGAGAAGTGTTAAAGAAAACCTTTATACTCTCTAACCTAGAATCTGGAAAAAGTTACTTCAATTTTCAACGATGTACATAGGCTTAAAAATGTCACAAGACACAACACAAACTGTATTCTAGCAAAATTATGAGAATGCTTAAAGAAATCCTTTCTGAAAGACACTTTAGATACTAAAGACTCACATTTAAATCTACATTACTTAAAGCAATTAGAGAGAATGTTTGACCTATCAAGTTTAATGAATAAATTTACAAAACCAGATCAAAGACTGAGACACCAATATACAACCATCCAGTTCCAAACACCTAGATACTACCAACTTCTTAGTCATAATGATGTGTTTTACTTCAGGTTGATTTTATAGTGCTTTTCAAACACCACTAGTGAATAACTTGCACTAGAGATATAAAAAAACTAGACATGCTACTCAGACTTCAGAAGTGTCTACCTTCAAAACAAACCCTTTATCTGAGATAAAGGAGGAAAAAAATTAAGTTACCAAGTCTGCACTCCAAGTGTCAGAAAATGTTGACTGAACACTACATAACTGCACGTGAAAAGTATTTACTACTTATCAGGGCATTTAACAACAGCTTTACTAATAATGATACTGTTTAAGTGGCCTCACTATGGAACAGATGAAGATATTAGGGCCAGTATTGCTGTTTTTGTGGTCAAAAAAAATAATTCCTAGCCACTTAGTTATGCAACACATTTTTAAACTAAGTTCATTTTGTTCATTAACAACTTCTTTTCCTTGTCTCCTAGAAGAAAGATTTTAAACAAAGTCGGTACCTTTCACATAGAAACTGAATTGCCCCTTCATGCTGAGCTTTGTGTAGGTACACTGGGAGAACCCACAAAAATATTTCACCTGATCACAACCTTAGAAAAGAAAAAAAAGTTTCCTTCAGTGCTCAAACACACTCCTGCGATCTCCTGAATTTAATACAGATAGTGTGGAAAATTCATTTGATGCTGAGCATTTGTTGAGCACTGCACAACAGCCTGCATTTTTAAGAGAGCACAGGTTCTGTTTGCTGAACTTAAATGCTTGTGCTGGTTGTGGAGTGTTGCAGGATGATAACTGGCAGTGCCCCCTGAAAACTCCTGCCTGAGCTGACAACATCTTCAGTCACTGGGAAGGGTTACAAATTAGACCCTTGCCTGCTTCGCCCCTTTTGTGCTAGGGTACACTTTTGTAACATGTCATCAGAAACAGAATAAATAAAGAAAGGCACTGTTGCTGCTCCTCCAAGACTCACAAATGCTAAAAAGGTGGAGTAACAAGTCAAATACTTGCAGCAAGGGGTTTAAGCGGGGTAAAAAGAAACAGCCTGTAATTCTGCATCAACCAGCCTTCTTTAGCACTGGCCACAGAAGAGAGAATCAGCTGAATGAGTACATATTTCATTGTTTTGGAAAGAAGCTGTGCACAGGAGGGAAGATTCAGATAATTCCATTATATACCCAAAAAGCTCAAGAGCAACTGGAATAAAAACGCTGAAGCAAAGAAACATGTATCTTGCATGCTGACTTCTGTATCCTGCACTAGCTATGAGAAAGTAGCTGTGTTCACACACAGATGTGTGAACAGTTGAAAATTATGAAAACCATCTCACACCTCAAAAAACGAAGTACTGTACCCAGAACTCTCACGTGGTCAAGGCTGTTGGAAACGTACACTTGCTACACAAGAAGCTCGCAGACACCTTCATGTCCCTGGCAAAGCTGTGGCTGCAATCCTATTTCTGTGGAAGGCATGGCTTGCTCAGAAGGGCTCCAGAGACACCGAGTCAGATTGTTACAACCCAGCACGGGAAGCTCAAGACCATCAAATCCAAGGTGTCAAGACCTAAACCTGGCAAGTCCAGTGAAGGAAGTCTCAGCCAAAGATGAAGGTTAGTGCAGTTTCATGGGACAAAGATGATTTATAAAAACAAATCAGAAAAGGGGACACACACACATACACACACCATACTACCACTACTCCCCCCTGACAAGCCCTCAGGGGCCCATGGAGCACTCCTCATGTTGGAGAGATTCCATTAACTAAGTCTGCAGAAAATTAATCCAGCAGAAGTGATGCCAATTTCCTACAGCACTACTGAGTTGAACCAAATTAGGACAGGACCCGCTTGGTACCAAGGTGGCACAGGGGAGCAGACCTGGCTAAGCCGTGTGAGACAGGCCCAGGAAATGGCAAAACCTGCGGCTCTGGGTGTCAGAGCACCGCTTGGTGACCTGGGTCTAACTGCAGGGATCTCTACTGTACCATACATTTCACCACCCTCCACAAGTGAGTGGTTCAAACTGAAAATAAAACTTACACTCGGACAGAGTGCGTCTCAAGAAAAAAATCCACAACCCTGTTACACCTGAAACAGTTTCTACGTAAGGCTGGACTGGAAAACAGTTAAAAATTTTATGATCAACTGAAGCCTTCTTTTGTTTCCCTTATAAGTACAAATAAAATTAGACTTCCTTCTAAGTCAAATTCCCTGCAAAATGTTTCATGCAGTCAAATTTTTCTATAGATGTAACAATTAATTAAACCGAACTATAGATTTGTGACAAATTAATGAAATGGAATATTGCAACCTTAAGGAAACCTATGGGGTTTATCAGTTTGTTTTAAAAATTAGCTGCCATCCAAAGATATCTCCATTTAAAAAAAAAAAAAAAATCAACCAAAACCAAAATCTTATTTGGTCTACAGTATTTTTAACTTCATGCAACAACAGAATTGCCATTCCTGACTACACAAGTGTCAAGAAGGATATTATTAGAACAGCTTTAAAAATACAAGATCTTTGAGTTTAAAACAAAATACACAACAAAATACAAATGGGAATAGCATTAGTGGCTTAAGAAATAACATAAATTAACAAAACAAAAAATCAGTACTAAACATTCTGTGCCCAACCAGTTTGTGGATATCCACAGAGACAAGAAACAAGCCTCCCAAGACATCAAAACTTTTCAGAAGGAGCCACTACTCTATTAAGCTACTTTTGTGTAATCAAACAAGCTACCACAGGACAGAGCTGTTAATCCTATTGCTTTTGGGGAAAAATATCATAAGCAGAAATCTCTTTAATATCCCCAATAAACTCAGATATTTCACGGTTGTGTACTAACGTTCTATCTGCCTTGCCACAAATAAATCATAAAAAGCCCAAGGAAAAAAAGATGAGAGGTTATCAAAGTCACTGTCTTTTCTATACCTGAATCAACTTTCCCCCATCATTCTTGACATATGGTTGCCTGTGGAGGTGATAATCTATTAATGGGCATTTTATGAATAAGTTAAGAAAGTCTATTTAAATGCTTCCCTGTACTTAGCCATAAGGAAAATTATCTCATAGTAACATGAAACCATCTCCTCTGCTACCATTCAAACTCACTACTTCTGGCAGGAACGGCCACAAGCTGGCAAATGAGTTATTTGGATTCTTCTTTGCAACAGATTTAAAAATTTCAATTTCTTTTTTAATCTCAGGTTTTTTTCAGTCTTTCTTCAAAGCTCTGACCTTCTAGACTTCAGATCACTTATTATTCTTCTCTAGACTCTCCTCAGCCAGATCATGCACTTCTTGAGGCTGAGACCCAAACTCAGACATAGTATTCAGCTACAGCCTTTCCTGTTCTATGCAAAACAAAAAAAAAAATTCACTTATCTTTTGAGATATACTACTGCAGAATATTATCTACAAGATGCTTTACATCCAGCTCAATCACTGAACACAAATGCCAGTAAACATAATTGAGATCAAACATAAAGTAGTGAAGTAAAAAACCACTCATGTGGTTTCAACTTTCCAAACAAGTAGCATGTTTAACTGCAAACTCTTTGAGAACTAGAAACTTTAAAGGAAAGTTGTTCTAATACCCAACACAATAGGTTCCCTAAACATTACTGTAACAAAACTAGCCCCAGTTTTATTTGGTGTATCTATATTATTTTATGAGAACCCACAACTTACTTCATACTGTAAGGTTAGAGGTGCCTTTTCATTCTATCTTCATCTTATATATCTTTTCACCCACTCTCCATTTTATTCTTCTTCTTAAATCTGTTTCATAGGATTAAGGTTTCTAAATTTATAAGTAATATTCATGCAGGATAAATTCCAGCATTGCTGCCTAGAAAATGATCGACCATCCAGCAGCTCAGGCCCTCACTTCACAGCCTTCAAAGTAATTCTGGTCTTACAAAGAGCAGTTCAGGGCACAAAGCTCCGAGTACAGAAAATCCCATTTGAATTATTTAATATTGGTGTAAATAATCTCTAGCAACAAGAGCAGAACCTTTCCTCCCAGCTGTCACACACTCCTTACTATATCAACAACCCTGGAATACTCTGAAAACCTTCCATCCAAACAATCCCTTGTCCCAAGAATTCATCCTGGGGAAGAAGCCAACCCATGTGCCTCTGGACGCCAGCTCACATCCAGGCCTCTGAGCACCAGCAACCGAATGGCGGGCGGAAGAGGGAAATTTCTGTCAATCCACTTGCCCCTACCCTTTTCAGATCCTTCTGTCTCCAAGTACTCATTGCCTAGATATCCCATATGAGTGCACAAGCAACTACTCTTGCCAACCTTGAATGGTAATATGGGGAGGGAAAAGCTTTAGCAATTGCTATTCTCTTTATTATAGGAATTATTATATGATTATTAGAAGATTTTTAGTATTGGCACTTAGGGTAGCGAAGCAATTTCTAAAGCCCTAAATTCACGATTTGAGTTGAACAATATGTCTTAAATTTGTTTTTCAAAGCCCCAGAGAATTCATAAGGGACACTGATGTAGCTGTAACCAACACAGAGCACTCGATTACAACCTCAATACAGAGCACCCCCTTTACCAGAGGGCTCCAACTTACAGGTGTAAGACAGCTTCAACATCCGTCAGAAATTCTTGTTGTCTGCCCCCTTTTAAAACTAGAAACTGGGTGTAGAACTGAAGGCTTACCTCCTGGGAATCAGGACTGCATTTCCCTAAAGACTTATAGGAACTGAAAGGTTTCCAGGTATGTCCTCAGAATCATTAAGGTTATGCTCCTTGACAGGTTTCCACAGTAAGGTTACTTTTAAAGCTTAGATTTACCTTGTCTTGAAGGACTGAGACAAAACACCAGAACATGGATTTGCATTAGAGCCACGAGTCAATTAAAAGCACCTCACTATTTTTCTGACTTATGCCACTTTGAATTTGCATTATTCTTTCTGTTGACTTGGTTTAGTATTAAGGATAGTTTCCATTTTAACTGTGTCAGCAATTTTTTGGGCTTGACCTTTACTAAAGGTACAGGTCTAAATGAAGTAATAGCTGTACTTATACAGTAAACAAAACTTAATTACTTACAACTCAAGGAAGAACTAGTTAGCTAAAGAACAAAACCACATCAGAAAATAAAAACTCTAGAACAAGCTCTGCCTTAAGACCTGAGCATTTCAGTATTTCCAATGAATAAGAAGTTGGCTTTTAAATAATACGAGAATATCCCCACACACTTCCTAAATACTTGCACCCATACTGGCAATGTACCAACCTTTCTGGTTGGCAGGTGTTCCAGGTGATTGTCCCTCTCCCTCACATGGGGAAGATATTCAGGATGGGGGCAGAAGCAGCCACACGACGTAATTTACCATTTGGAATCAAATCTAACAACTGACACAGGCTAAAACATTTTTGAAGTTCAAATGACTTACAGCAGTTTCACAAACACCCCCCCTTTGGTATGAAAATTGATTTTTTAAAAAAATCCTGCCTCCTGCCACTGCTTTTCCCTCTCTTCTCTCTTATACTGCAGTTTATCTGACCAGCTCAGCTGTACTGATGTTATTGTTCCGAGGGCCACAATATAAACTAGTTATTGGAGTAACTCCATAGAGATTTGTTTTTTATGGCAGAAAATAATCGAGAAATTAAATTCCGTGCACAGCTGCACCACCACAAACTGGGCAACACAAGCCAACGAGAAGCTTCTTAACCTCACTTTGCTGCTGAAAGTGTGTGTTTGTTAAATCCCACTCTTCAGGTATTTCAGTTTCTCAACCAGCTGAGAGTTTCTCCTTACTCAGGGAAGTTGGGACTGGACTCGCATTACTCAAGGCATTTAATCACCCTGCTGGGTGGGTGTAAAATAGATGGTGCCCTGCTCAGTTTTGCCTGCCTTAAGCAAGTAACTCCTTAAGATGAGGGAATCAATCTCACTTCTTCTGAACATCCATAGGGGTGGAATCCTTCCCCATTTCTCCCTTCTGACCATCTCCCCAGCACGAGCTCTAGTACTTGTCAAACTTCTCAACTCGTTAATTCCACTATAACCCACTATGCTATTAATAAATAAAATGGATTAAAAAAAATTGTCTTTGGTGAGTTGGGAATCAAACTGGACGCCCCTGAGAGCTGCTGATCAAAGCCAGCTCATTTTTGCCTGCTAGAGGCAGAAAGGAGAGGTCACCAGGCAGGCTTGGTCCCTCACAGGACCGCTCACAGGTGAGAGGTCCCGTACGGCTTGCACACACACCAGGGAAAGCTGAGCTGAGATAATCCCCAGCGAGTTCAGAACAAACCGGCAGAGCTCCTGGCGTCTGCATTTCCCTCCGGAGCAGAGCCGGTGCAAGGCATCTGGCAATTTGGTCTGGCTCGGATGCCTACAGTGCCTGGATTTGCAAAACACCTCGCGTTGTTAAGGCGCAGTTTGTTCCTTCCCCCTCCCGAAAAAAACATCTCAGAAGCGTTCGCAACTCACGCTGCAGCCCCGGCAAAACAGGTAGTGCCGCTCGCCCTCCGTGGGATTGGGAAGTTAAGTAATAAGCCCCAAAAACACAGGAAGTATGTAAGAAAGGCACAAACCAGAGGCCTGACATCCTCCGTGCCCCCACAGTGCCCCGTCCGCCAACATTTCCTCAGACCCCTTGTGCAAAGACGGGGCACGTCCACCGAGGGAACCGAACCCAACCTTGGGGGGTTCAAAATGCATTCCCAGTGTTTCCAAACCCACCGCGGGGAACCGATGGCCAAGCCCCCGCACCAAAGCCCCGCCGGCCGCAGCCTCCGCAGGGGGCACCAGGCCGGGGGTCCCCGCGCCCCGCCCGCGCCCCGCGCCCTGTCCACGGCGGCCCCGCTCCTGCCCCCGCCGGCTCGGGCCGCCCCCGGCACGGCACGGCCGGGCCCGGGCCCCACGGGCGGGCGCCGCAGCCGCCGCCGTGCGACGGCCTCACCTCCTCCGGGATGGCCGGGTCCCCGCCGCCGCCCCCCGCGTAGCCGGCGCCGAGCGCGGGCGGCTCGGGCTCCATGTCCCCGTTGAAGAGCGAGGCCCCCTCAGCGCTGCCGCCGCTGCTCAGCGCCGCCATCTTGGGCCGGAGCGCCGGGGCGAGGGCGGGGCCGGGGGCGGCCGCGTCCCCGCCGCCGGGGCGGCCCCAGCCGCGACCCGTAGCGCGAGGGGTGGGCGGCGCGCGCGGCCCCGGCCCGCTCCCAGCGCCGCCGCGTCACGGCCCGGCACCGTGACGTCACACACGGCACCGCCGCGCGCGGGCCCGCCTGACGTCACCGGGAAAGCACCGTGACGTCACGGCGCGGCCGCCCCGCCGCCCTGGGAACTCGGACGTAGGCGCGCGCCCCGCCTCCCGCCGAGGCCCCGCCCCCCCCGCTGACGCCGCAGCGCCCCCTGGCGGCCTCCGCCGGGCCGGTGCCGGGGGCGGGAAGCGGGAGCGGGAAGCGGGAGCGCCGGGGAAGGGTTGGGCATCATGGCAGAGGGGGCTCCGGGTGCTTCCCAGCCGCGGCCTCAGCAGCAGCGGGGAAACCCGAGATAAATGCGGGAGCGCGGTGCCGGCGAGGTTGAAGCGAGGAACGAATGGGATGTCGGGCATCCCTCGGCGAACAGCGGCGCGGCGGCTTTGGGGTGAATCCTGGCAAACAGGAGCCATGCGGCAGCGACAGACGCGCTCCCAAAAATCACACGTTAACCTGCTGGCTGTAACTCTGGTTAGAACTGAAATAATCGATTGCCAGGATCGATAAAACATCCATATTTTTCCCACTGACAGCACTGGGCCGTGGGCTGCCCGAGCTGGCGCTCTCTGTTCACAAAGGGCGCTCCAGGAGAGGGAAGGGTCGAGTCTGGCTCAGCAGGAATCAGGACCCTTTCCGTCCCCTCCTAACAACTCTCTCCCGTTCTCCAACTGGCTTTGTCCAGTCTGGAGGTCTGAGAGCAGATCCCAGTGGCCGAATGTCCATCTCGTCTTCCCTGTGTGTGCATGACAGGACGTGCAGCACTTTCCTCGACAGCCCGGCTTGCCAGGGATAACGCGTGGGCTCACACTGCAGGACCTGCCGTGGCCTTCCGTCCCCTGGTGCGAGTGACAGAGGCACCGAAGCGGTATTTTGGGAAGTGCCGCTCCCTCCTCGAGCTCAGGAGCGAGGAGGAGCTGAACTCGGCTCTTACTGCTGCCCCCAAAGATGCTCCCCACCTTGTCCTCGGTGCTTGTGACCATCTTTCCCCAAAGTGCCAGTGTAAAGTAAAACCTGGAGCCGTGTCGTATCCTTGTGTGCCACACCCACTGAAATGCTGCTTACACACGCACACACAAAGCGTTCGCTAAATCAGGGGGTTTGAGCTGCTGTCTCGCTGAAAAGGTCGTTACTACAGACACCGAAATGGTAGCACTATTCTAATGCATTGCAAAGACAAGCTGCTGTACCAGAAGAGCAGCAGGACTTCAGAGAGCACAAACGCTGTTCTAACACAACCTGATGTATTTTATGGTAGCCAATTAAAATATATTAAGTTGAAATATGCAAGTGCAAACGTCCTTATCTTTGTTTCGCTTCAGCTGTGAACATGAAAACATACAACCTCTTAAATGTAATAATCCTGGTGATAGATTTGAGATTTATATTTCACCTTTCACGCTGGGGCCATCGGCGTGGAAAAGTCAAGTTCAGTATCAGCAGTGCTGCAACTGGTAAATAAACACAACTTCAATTCACTGTGCAGACACAGGAAAAACATGATGGAGTTGGAATTACCAGACCCTGGTGTTATGGGGGAAAGGAACTTTGGGCATGAATTTAGCTGAGGGTCTCTCCTGTAGAGAGCTATGCAGTATTAAACACTTGAACACAGAAATAAGCAAAATAATCCGGTTAATATTAGTTAATATTCCAGTGGATTTTAATTGATTATCTGACAAGCTACACTTTCCTAAGAGAGGAGCCTGGGGTTTCCTATGACTGGTGGCCTGAAGCGCAGTCAACAAAAAGACTGGAGAAGTACATAGACTAAGCAGTTCACCAAGTTCAGAAATTTCTCTCTAATAGCCACAGTAATGAAAAGGATAATTATCAGCAATTCCTGCTATGTGATGGGAATGTGCGATGGTAGTGAAAGATGCACACAGACCCTGGAAAATAACACCCATGCTGAGAACTAAACACTGGGACAAATCTCTCCGATCTCTGAAGGAAAAGGCAACAGAGGTAATAGGAGATGGTTCTCCATGCACACGGTCTGTTGTGGAAAGGCCAGCAGAGTAATATAAATCAACTAACAGAGCAAGTCCATTCATTTCCATGAAATTTATACCAAGGGATAATTTAGTCTCAATGTACAGAAGATAGTCATAGCTCTTGTTTTATTCCTTAAGCAATTTATGTCCAGGGCATAGCCCCAGCAGTGGAATTAGTAGACTAGCAATCTTGTAGCTTGTAATACCTTTCCCAATGCTATTAGTACACTTGAGTGCCTTTCTTCTGAGCTTCTGATTTTTTTCATAATATTTTCATTCACATAAAATACTAGACTTTCTTATTACATTTGATGTACCACCAAAGAGCTGCAATTCTAAACCATAATACTGAGAACTGGAAACACAGCAGAATTACCACCTACAATACAAGAGATAAAAAAGCAACACCTAAAGAACTATTTTAAGGAGGAAGGAGACAGAAAATCTACTATTTATGCTATACTTTCCTTTTGATTGGGGAAATCCACACCTAGTAATAAATGGAATTCCCTACTGCTTCACATAGTGGCCCTGACTAATCCATCATGATGAAAGATAAATCATTAGTAACTGTAACTATTTCTTGGTGATATGAAATCCTATCTACTGATAAGTGATGGCATCAACATCTTTTATAGAGACCAGCTTTCATTACCAAAATCAAACTTACAACCTAGAGGTGAAAGGCAGGTTTCTGCTATCAAATCTGTGGGCTGCTGGCTGCTTGGCTCCTACAATGCAGCACAGCCAGTTTATCTGGTATTGCAGCAGGTAATGCATACTTGTAAATGTAAAACTTGCCACCTCCCATCAAACTCTTGGTTAATGCATTGGGGTTTGACCCTCCTCAGAATTTTTTAATTTTAATTTGGGTCAGAAAACAGGTCCAGCTCTTAAAAGACAAAGACTCTTCAGCTAGACTGCCCACGACCAGAGCATTTGCCTGATCTAATCAACACCTGCACTTTCAGAGAACAATGTTTTAATGAGCCAGTAAAAAAAATTATATGGCTACCTCACCGTGAGCATTTGAACACATCTTTCGTGATCTTTATCTCTTCCTACCCAAAAAAGTGTGAGATACTCCAAAATATGAATGTCCAAAAGACATACTAGATGAAACTTAATATTGGTCTCATTTATTATATTCTTTCAATAGAAGACAATATCTCAAAAAATCCTAGCCTTCCATTTTCTTAATCAAAGACTTACAAAATTTGCATATTGATATGATAATTGGTATGATTTTTTAAAATGGTGTGAAAATTTGATACACATTGAACTCTGGATGTCTGAAGTGCTTTTAAAATTTACCCAAATTTCAAAAAACTGCTTAGCCTTTTCACACACTGAAAAGACAGTGTTTGTCCCATACATGGTAGCATTTGTGCTTGGCCCATGCATGTTTGAAAGTGCTGGGTTAAATTCTCAGTCTTAACTGAGGAAATACAGGTCTGCATGATTTGTGAAAGCACAACTCCTGATGACACCAGTCATGTTCCCTGTTATCTTAGACCGAAAATGTGAAGCAGAACAAATATTAGGCTGTTGTCCAGAGTTCAGTCATTTTCTGATTACTAGTCAGAATAATACACACTTAAGAAAATTACTTTGCTCTCCAGGAAAAGAATGCTGAAGATATTTTTTGAGGAAATAACCCATATGTTTTTTTTCCCTCTCTTTAACACCTATATCTCACTCAGTTTAAGATATACTATACGTATTTTTGTATTTCTAGGAATCGCTGTCTGATTGATGCAATGTGAGGTAATAGAGAAAACAAGGCTGCTCTTTTTTTTTTCCCCTCTTTTCCACCCCCCCTCCTTTAAACTGTTCCTGTACAGATCGTATGTATTGTTTCCTTTGGAACTTCCTGAGAACTAGTTCAGGACATTTACCAATCTGTGACTCTGCTAAACCTGAAAAATTCATAACTACTGTGAGAAATTAGGTAATATTGTCATGATTTGAACTTGCAGCTGAACAGTATCATCTGTATTTTTTTCAGCTGATGGAGACTTCATAGCTCTTTGCCTTTGAGTTAAATACATGAACAGAAGTGATGAGATCGGGTAGAGACTACTAATAGAAAGAAGGTAGGGAAAAAAGAAAATGTGAATCTTCCGTCTTCTTAATTCAATTTTCATTCTACCATTAAAAGCAATGTTGATCTAACAAGATTTCTTTTATATATAAATAATAACCTATTCTAGATTTTCTTGTAATAATATTTGGAATATTTACATAGCTTTCATTTGATTCAAGTGTAATTTATTTTAGAGTCATTATTTATAAAACTGTTGTTGTTCTCTCCCTTAACCACAGCCTTCAGAAAGTATAAACCAAAACATTTTCCTTTGGAGTCAGGGAGCAGGAAAGGTGATGGGACTGCGAGATGGGAGTGATTTTCATATAGTTTGCTCCCATACCATGCACGTTCTTTGGTGTCACAAGAGCACAGTGCTGACCTGTTACCTTCCTACTCCATCTGAGTTTGGGGTCCAGCAGTGCGTGTGCTGTGTCACAGTGCTCCACCCCTCCCTCTGCTCCTTCCCCCCTTTGCTCCCATACTCACGTGGGAAGCTGAGAAAGCAAACGTTTCATGGAACAGCAGTGTAGATACCAACAGATGTAGCATATAAGGGACCATCAAGAGAAAGCATGAGCCCCAAAAACACTATTAAGAGAAGTAGCAGCCAGTGGAACAGGAGGGGCAAAGACAGGGTAAAAGATTAGATGGAGGGAGAATGCAGTAGAAGTAGACACTGGAGAAGAAGATGCAGCTCTCCTAGGAAATGAGAAGCAGATGAAAATAGGGAAACAAAGAATTTACAAACACTGGTTTTCCTGCCTGACGTACTTAACTAAAACCAGGCCCAAATCTCATGTTTGAGAAGATTAGTCAAGACCCTCCTGTTCCTGTAGCATCCCTGGTCATTGCTTTAACACATTCAGCTTGTTCAGATATCTGATTTCTGAGTCCTTTGTGTTGGATAGTGATAAGCTGATCAGCTTTCAGGACTAAATAGTTTTAGATTCCTCGCATTATTATTCCAGCGTGAATAATCACATTTTATAACTCAAAACCATTCCATTCAAGCATAAAAAACCCCCACTAATGTGATTGAGTGTGTTCCAAGAAAGGGCAGGAAAGGATACCACCTCAATTATTTTGCTGTTCAGAAAATGACTGTTCAATTATGTTTCAGTCTTGAGATTTTTCTTCATAATATCCAGAGTAGGTGAGCGTCCCCTGGCCTGAATACCTGCTGTAATTTGATTCTCCAGCACTTTACAGACATGCTGGTGACTATCTACATCTCTGATCTAATAAAAGTGTAGATAGTAACTGCACCTTGCAGTTTCTAGTCTCTTCTCTGAGCAGAAAAAGTCCATTAGGGTTGGTATTGCCCTGGAGTAAGGAAACTTTAAGAGTCCAGAAAAGCTATATCAGTAATAGGAATCAAATACAGAAACTGCAGTGTTGATGTGGAAGAGAGAGAACATGGTGACCTATCATGGTTTTTCAGGGCAATACCCCATGTTGCTGGATTTTTAAGAGTTATTGTTCTTCAATGATAGGTCAAATAGTATGGATAAACTTTTAAAATGAATTATTATATTTTAATATACATAGGCACATCTTATGTATTTAAACATAAGTGCCTTTTAATGACAGAGTCAGTGTCACAGTTCATAACCCATCTTTGTCTTTTAACCCTCATTACCACTGAGACAACACAAGCCTCACAGACATTTAGTCTCTCCCATAAAGACAAGATGCCTGACAAGCAAGTAGGAATTAGGACAGTCTCCCAACTCTGTGCTATACTCTCATCATTCCTGTGAGTATGCACTTGGCCAAAGGCAAAATTTCTGGTGCAGTGGTCAATGGCCTCTCAATGTTTCTGATGCTTTGGATTGTTTGCACTTTGCAGATACGCTGAAGGCCCTTGGACGTGGGTATTCCCTTTTGATATAATGAGACCTCTCTCTCCAGAAGACACATTCATTTTGGTAAATGAACACAATTTCTGTTACCCCCCTCTGGGGGAATTCTACATGACTCCAGCTCAGATCTTCATTTTATCTTACTTTTAAGTGGTTTGCATGCCTAGTCAGTACCCTACTATCTGTCCTCAGAGGGCAATAATGTTTATTAATAAACTTGAAGATGCTATCAAACAACTTGAGTCTGAAAATACAGAGACATATCATACTGTTGGCTGTATTGGTGTCAGGCAACAGAGCAATATTTTGGCAAACATCACAGCATATAAGCAGAATGAATAAGTGCGAAAACAGGAAAATAAAGAGGCTGCAGTGTTACTTTCCAGTTGTCAGTAACAACTCTGATTCTGTAGCCTAATTTTTACTCTCTGGTTTATGCTGTTCATTCAAAAAGCATTTGTGAAGATCAGAGCTTGTGAGCAACTTACCTGCACATCAGTTGCACCAAACAGACCCAGGACAAACAGCCAAACAATACCATGTGCTGCCTCACACGCAGCCTGTGCTCCAATTGCTTCCCATCCACTCAGAGCCAGAAATGTTGTCTGTCTGGGTGGCATCTGCACTGCCTCACTCAGGGGTTTCTCTCTGATATAAATGTGCCACTTTGGACAAGCCAGCTGAGACCAACTGAGGTTGGAGCCTCCACTTAAATGCTCCTATGCCTACAAACTAAACACAATATTAAGTAACGTCAGCTGAAATGTAAGTCATATCTCATTTATTTAAATTAAAAAAAACCAGCATAAATTCTGACATCTTAGAAATAATTAAAAAAAATACAATGAACTTTTCTGCTAACTAGCCAGGTCACTACTGAATGCAATACCCTCACACCTGTCAGATCATCTGTCATTACCTGTTGCTTCTCCAGAAATATTCTAAGCAGAAGCTTGGTGCTGCCTGTAACACACAGGCTCCTTTGCAGGCAAGTACAGAAATTGGAAAAGTCACACCTTGTCCATAGTGGTTGCTGGTTGTAAATAAGGCAGCATCACCCAGGGGCCAGCACAGCCCACCCCAGCTGTATGCTCCACTCTCTCAGAGGATGAGGCACTCCTTAAGCCACCTGAAGCTCTCTGCAGAAACCAATGCACGGTACCCAGACAGCATTACATTATTCTAATCAACACTGAATATCACTAGGGAAGCAGCCATTGTATGCACAGACATGACAGAGTCTCTGGAGAGATGATGTTTCATCAGCCCTGTCCTGAAGAGACCACTGTCAAAGGCTAAAGACTATAGCTCTGTATGCTGGCATAGGATTTAACTACCTGTTATGCAGAGGTAAATCCCATGGATACCTGTTGGAGATATTCAGTATTCACACAGCTTCTAGACCACTCCTGGAGATGTGTGAATATGGAATCACATTTTAGACATCTGCTTTTGAAAGGTGGGAGTCAAGTGATGCCACTCACTTTTATTCAGGTGAGACTGTAGAGGAAACTGAGGAATGTGATGCATTTACAATTACATATTTGCAGGAACACACCACTGTGTGTGGCAGTAGGATGGCTTTTAGACTTTCTGGACCTCAGGTGGTTTCTGCTCCTAATACCATTAAAATATTAATACCACTAATACCATATTTACTGAAGCAGCCCACGAGGCAAACATCAGACCCACAGAAACAACAACTGAAGTGGGAGAGACCCTCTGAACTCTATGAAATATTCACAAACAGCTTTAGGAGCCCTGGGATGAAGTGAAGTACTTTCAAGCATAGACAGAAAACCTAATGGATATAAAAATCCTTTTGTAGCTCTTGGTGAGATTTGTTTTCACAGACCTAGCTATGATATGAGAAAATGTATTAGGTCATTCAGTTTGCCTCCTCTTCCAGGAGAGAAGTGGTCCCAGTGCTACTTTTTATAACATTTGTTCTGCCTAGCTCTGCCTGACTCAGACAACATAAGCCAAACCCACTTCTTGGGAATCTTCTAATTTTTTATAAATATTTGACTTTGTGGAATTTACCCCAGTATTCCACCCAGAACAATTCAACACAATACGTATAAAGACACTGTGATGTCATGATTGTTATCCTGTTGATTTCATAATTATCCCCTTAGGCAACTCTAAATAATTTCTCAGCCAGTGTGGTGGTGCTGTCCCTCTAATATCTGTCTACAGTCATGCTCCTCCCCATTTGAACACATTATAGCTGTGCTCTGCTGTGACTGAGACTTCACAAGCAAATTCTTTCAGATGTTCTTCTGTCTGTTCCTTCCTCTCTGTACTCAAGACATTATTATTATTATTACACTCGAGAAAAAGGACAAGGAAAAGAAAGGAGAAAGAAATAGAATGGAAAGGCAAAAATGCCTTTTTTTTGTGCTTCCCCAGTTGTGCAGGCACAAAAAGATCCATCCTAAATGGATGGCCCACACATAATTTAAGTTTTACCCCTAGGATTTATGATAAAGGTATTATTTTTATTTCTGCTTACTCTTACATGCCTCATAAATCCTTTTTTTCCCAATTATTAGAACATTCGAGTTTCCCATTGTGGTTTGGACAGTTCAGAAAAATGATGCTGCACCTAGAAGAGGTTAAACAGGAAGAGTTTCTGCTCTCACACATCTCAATATCAAGATAATGAACAGAGAACTCCCCCTGAAGGATTTTGTTTCCAGGATCTACTCCCAAGGGATTGTACAAAAAGTGCCACAATCATTTACAGAGGAGAACTGAGTTTAAGAGGATCGTTCTGAGATCCCTGTAACATTTGTTTTCTTTGCATATTATCCTTTCTGCTTCAAAAGAAAGAAAAAAAACCCATATAAAACACAGTCATTCCCTCATCAAAGCTGCCTTTCAGATATGTGAAGCTTTTCCAAAACACAGAGACTTTGTCGATTGCTGGTTTTTAAAATTACCCTAAAATGGACTTCAAAGTGGTAGAGGAACATGTACAGACACTTTAAAATTTAAAAAATATTTACAGTTTAAGAAATATCTGTCACTTTTTTTAATTTTTACAATCTGACCAAATCATAATTTTTTTCAGCATTTGAAGTCTCTAACATGTAAAGCAGAACAGCAAAAACATTAACATACCACAGCTTATTTTATGTATTAAAAATGTCATCAACTGTTGCATACAATCATCTCTCTGAAATGTATGGCCACAGAGCTACAAGTCCTACCACAGCCAGACTAAGCTGCTCTTTACACAAGGTTCTCCTGGGGTAAATTCCCACCCTGGAAGCAGCTTAAATTCATGACGCTATTCACTAAGTGATGATTATTCTAATTTTACTCCAGGGGAAACAAAGGCAAGTAAGACAAAGCATTTGTCTAAAACCATAGAGTAACTCAGGTGCATTTCACTGACCTGTGTAAACTCAGCACGTTGTTTTAATAAGTAGATTAAACTCTTTCCACATTAGGGGAAACTTTTTTCAAGTTATTACTTTTCTGAGCAGAGGACATATATTTCGATACACTGGTACCTTTGACAGAAAGCAAGACTGCAGGTTTTTTACCTTCCAGTATTATGAAGTGTGGCAACATGCAAGTGAACTTCTGCCTGTCTGCAGGACTTCCAATAGGAAGAGGTTCTGGCAATAGCTGCATTCCCTGTAGGATATATACAGCAACTGGGTCAGCCTGTTTACAAAACAGCTTGTGATCATCACGGCAGCGCTCAGCAGCTATGAATATATCATACCAGAGTCTAATTAAAGACAGACACAGTTAAAGCACTGCAAAATAAGGAAGCAGTGGCACTTAATAAAAGTGTTCAGGACTGGGAGGAGGCTGGGGTTTTTACTCTCAGTACTTTGAAGGTCAGCTAACCAGGTTTATTCCGATCGAGAATTAAAACATCCATCTAAACATCTGCTGAAGACAGTCAGCTCATACCCCCGGGAGAAGAGTGAAATCTGTAACAAGATGCAGCAGTTTGAATGGTGAAAAGAATCACTGTAAGGGGAAAGCCAAAAATAAACATTAATTGAACTTGGGTATTTGTGCAGAAAATGGATATGTCACTATACCAATAGCTGTACAAAGTGTAAGTGTTACTATCCTTGCCCTTCAGAACACGGCTGGAACTCTACTTTCTCTCCTAAATATACATACTGTGTTAATACCTGGTTAATCCCTGGTGTGATGTGTCACGACTGACTCCTAATTTGTCTAGACTCTGATTTTGATGCACAAAACGTAGTCTTTGTCAGGCAATGTCTATTCCTAAATGACAGAGCACAGATTAGAAAGGAGGCACGAAAGTGCCTATTTCTATCCCAGCTATGGAGAGGAGAAGGCTGTATTTTCTGGAACAAAATAGTTATGCTAATGCTCCCAGCAAGCAATGGATTATCCCAACACTAGGATATACTCCAATAATGGCTGAGTCATTGTTATTTTATGGTGAAGTCTCAGGCAAGGGAAAACAGCCATTTTTGAGAAGACCAAGTTCTAGCAGATGAGTACTACAGAAAAAAGATATGAAAAATTAGGAGGGGGACCTCTCTTGTACTTATACTACTCTTCCAGAAAGGTTGTGTTTTTCTTTTACTCCATCCACTTTGCTTTTGTAAAACTGCAGAGAAAAGATGAAAATCAATAATCCAGTCCATTTGTTTCACATCTGCTTACTTCACAGGCACTTTCTCTCCCTTTTTGGATATGCTGTGGTAAATAACTTCCCAAAGTATGTTCCCAGAGCAATGCTTTGACTCTAGAGCAGGTTTGCTCTGGCAAGTTGCAGAGAAAGTGGGATCATTATAGCTGAGTACCCAAGCAAGCCATTCACTTTCCTGTTCATGATATCTGTAATAGCTGGGTGGCTTGGAGTAAGCAAGGAAGAACAGATCCACCTCCCAAGCCTAATTATCTAATACTACACTGCTGAGTCCATATCTGTGTCCAGCAAGATGACTGCTCCCAGTAGATGCTCAGTCCTTTAGTAGGCTAAATGTGGATTCCAAAGCACAGCCATGGCCAATCACACTGAGTATTTTATATATTGTTATATGTATACTCAGAACCAGGTCTCCCTCCATACACAAAGCTTAAGACCATGCATACTTTACCAAAGTAGAACCATAATTCCCTTTTTGATGCATGCACCGCTTTTGGTCTCTTGCATGTTTATAGCATGAGAGCTTCAAGTGTTTCACAGGAACAGAAGAGATGCTGTTGATTTTTCATCAGAGTTAAACAGCAGGGAAAACATTTCTATTGATCTGGGAGTTAATTTTAGAGGACATCAAGAGCTGTGCAGAGCTGCTGCAGCAGGTCTGCTGAAGAGGTTCAGAACTGGTCTTTCTCTCCATCAAAACAGGCAAATAAGCAACTTCACCCCTCACAGCTATAGTGAGAAAGAGTGTCAGGCAGCAGCAACCTTTCTACTTGGATAATTCCCTTTCCTACCTAGTAAGTGCCTCCATGCTGCTCTTCTTTCTGAAGGGAAATTCAAGGGAACCAGACAGCTTCCCCTCAGCTGCATGCACATGTCCCATGAACCAAGGACTTCTCAGAGGGCCCAGCACAGGCTCTGGATACTTCACTACCAGACAGGTCACAACCCACAGACAACACATAATACTGAAATGCCACAAGGCCATTAGAGCTGAGCAAAAGTTCCAAGTTACCAAAAGGATTTTAAATTAGAATAAGAGAGAAACTCACCACTACAGTACAGAGCAGATACATATTTTGTATTAACTTCTATAGCATTTTGTTGACTGGTAAGAACTCAGGTGCTTCTTCCACAACACTTCAAATTTCCTAAAATCAGCATGTCTTAGAGCCTGGAAAAGCAGGTAACACTCAGTAAGGATATGGAACAAGAACTACACAGCTGATCAGAAACACCTTTAACAGAATCAGCACTTCCATTAATAACCTTGGTGAAGTCGAGCTGTTGAGCTGTTACAAATTTATATAGATCCACCAATTTCAATGCTCAGATACCTTCAAATACACTTAAATTTGAACAACTAAACAAATTAAACTATTTGGTTTAGAAATGTCAGTAGGTTTAGTACTGAGCCCTACTTCAGAATGCCTCTGTACACAAAACCAAGCAACTGTGCTCCAGCTTTCTGCTTCAGTCGCTCTACATCTTCCATAGCTCTCCTTTACTGCCTCTAGGATGTTCCTCTACACTTATGTCATCTGAAAAATTAAAAGATGCTCTTTCAGGGCACACACAGGCAAGATGCACACATGGCCAGGCAGAGCAGCACAGCTGCATTCTGTACTTTCTATTCCTTGACAGGGGTTGACAGGTAAGAATCGTAGGTGTATACAATCATTAATATTAGCAACACTGAAGAAGCCTAGTGATAAAACCCCATAGTGAATGCTAATGAAAGTGTTCATCATCTTAGGTAGTATTTCATGCATGTCTTCCAGGCAATCAGAGTAAGTTTCCTGTAATAAAATTATTTTGAATTTCATTATTGCATGTAATAATTCCATTATTTATGGATTTAGTTATTTAATTATTACTTAATATTTCAGCCTCTTCTGTTGTAGCAGCATTGTTCAGGAATGAACATTACATTGTTCAGGAAACAATGTAAATGCTGTGGGCAGGCAATGGAGTGGAAAGTATTGCCCAGTGAAAAATGCAGAATAACAAACTCTAACAGCAACTTAAAAAAAAAAAAATAGCTAAAGCTACCTGAAGTGAAACTTATTAAAACAGGCAAGTTTGACAAGGAGCAGTAGAAGCAGGAATACTTATTTTTTTGTGGCCACAGTGTTGATACTAATACAAGAAAGTAAAACAGACAATGAGAAGCAAACAGATTTCCAGATCAAGAAAAACTGAAACAGCTACAGGTGGTGTCAAGAAAAACACTGAGCACTTTTTTTTTATTACTGTTTTTATTACTTGGGTAAGAGAGGGCTCTGACAAAATAATGTGCTACAATATACAGTATATTTAAAGCACAGAAATCCAAACCCAATAAAACTTCAAAGACCCAACTGCATTTCCAGGGTGGAGTCCACTATTTCACAGTGTGTTTCTTGTGCCCCACACGCAGCTCACATGCCAAACCCTCTCCAGTTGTTCTCCAGCATTTCCAGAGTAGATAATGATATTGTTCAAATAGAACTATTTCTTCTTGAGAGCTCTCTTTCCTTCCCCCTTCTTTGGTTTTTCCTTCCCACGGAGCTTTTTCAGTCGCCTCATCTCCTCCTTAAAGTCTTGATGCTCATCCCTAGATCAGGAGGAAAGTAAAAAAGTTTACTCTGTTTCTTGGAATACGGAGATGTGAAAGGTTCTTTGAAGTATGTGATAATGAAAAAAACCCTTTTTTTTAACCATGAAGTCCATACTGAAACTCACTGCAATGTATTCCTTATTACTGCTACAGTATCACTGAAAAATAACAAGAGATTTCCTCTGGTACTTTCAGAACTATCAAGGTTGCCCTTTTCAGCAAAAAATGGTGTGTGCATATTTGTATTATTTCAATTGCATTTATTGATCCACTGTGCTTAAATGAGCAGTAAAATGTAAAAATCAGCAAGAGACAAGAATGAGATTCCCCCCTTCTCATCTAGCCCAGCAGTCTAGCAATAGCACATTGTGTTCCTGTGCTAGATACTAAGTTCAGGTCATTAGCTTCTAAGGAAACAGGGGCATGCTTAGCAGTAATTACAGCCCATGACACTGCTCTCAGGAGACTTCAAGAATGAGTTATGAAGAAAGCATGAGTAGTGGTAGAATCTTAACAGGAGAATAAAATAGGAAGGAGGATGAAGGGGTTGGTAGAGATAATTAATCCTCAATAATGATCTAATAAATTTGATTAATCTCTGTCCCTGTATTTTTCAGTGCAAAGCAATTTTCAAAAGTCATAACTGCATCCTACTTGGCCTAAGATTGCTGTACTGCTATTTTTCTACACAACTTCTCTAAATAGTACCAAAAAGCTTGTGATTTATTATCAGGCCCTGTTAGTCTGTGACTCTTCATTACATATTTCTGAGCTGCAAGCCTGACCCTCCACAAGCTCTCTGTATACAGAGCAACTAGAGAAGGAACTTGAGATTAACAGGGGAAGAGTAAGGAACATGGACACGTCATCGGGGCTTTCTGTGTAAGCAAACATCTACTCTAGAAAATGTTTGCACACCCACCTAAACTAAGAGCATCCTGGACACAATCGTTGATGGCTCCTATTGTGATCCTACCAGTAGAAATTAATCTAGTTTGACCTCATAGGGTTGGCAGCCTCCCTTTTTTAAAGGATTTCTTTAGTGCTACCTGATTGAAGTGAAAGAAATGCATTTGACTCCTGCTGATGTTCTTTAGTAGTGCAAATTTTTTCTGCTAGAGACTGTGGAAATTCACGTGGAAATTAGACAACTGGTTTGGATGAAGCTGGAATTAACAAGGCTATTTAAACGACATTTGAATTTAATTTAACCTCATTTATTTTAAAGGATGAAAAGGCCCTCTGGCCAAACATAGACTTTCCTTCTCTTCTACATTTCACTTATTAGCTGTTGAATGATTGAGAAATATATCATAAGACTGACTCAGGGCAATTTTGGCATTAACATCACCTCTTTGTAGCACATGCATTTGCCATATTCAGAACTACAGCCCCATCTCCTGTCTATGAGAAAGCTCTCTTCCCTTCCCCACAAAGCCAAAGCAGGAACTATTTCTTATGTAACTGCTTGCCCAAAACTATACCTAAAGTCTTTTTCACAAAAGGTTCCAATTATGGCAAAAGTTAGACAGCAGTCACTTATTTTACGCTCCTTGCCCTCAGTGCAACAATCGAGTGTGCATTTCCATATGCACCATATTCAGAACTAAAACTTTTTTCTCTTTCCCTTGAGGAAAAGGACTGTAAGCGGACTCACACCCACCCCTTTCCCATCTCCAGTCCTGCTCCCAACCCTAAACGCCCAGAGAGTACCTGTAGAGACCAAAGTAGCGGAGTTTCTTCATGAGGGCGTAGTAGGTGTTGTGAGGAGGGTACCAGCTGTGCACCTCCTTCCTCTTGGCCAAGGGCTGCTCACTGAACAACTTCACCACCTTCATAGATTTTGAGTCAGTCGGCCTGACAACATCTCCGAATATCTGAGCACTCAGCCGGGCCATTCGGAGGGCGTAACTGGAAACACTGGACATGTCTCAAGGAAGAGTGGGCACACATAGACAGACAGACAGATGGACTTTCCTGCAAAAGGAAACACAAGAGAGCCACAACTCTAAGATGGTTGAGCATCACAGGCTATCCCAGAATTAAGGCAGATGAAACAACGCATCGTACACTGATCACGTTTGAAGTCTCACCTTTCTTGCATGAAATCAGTCTAACCCTTAGTACATAGTTTTGCACACACAGAACATCAACACCAATTCAGGTACAATTACCAGCCTAACTAGGACACTACACTATTGCTGTCTATAGAGAGCAATACTGGCTGTAAAAGTACCTTCACTGAAGCACAATTTACCATGGCTAATTTATTAGCAGATGCCACTCGGCTTGCTCAAGACTACCTTTAAACTCCCGTCACAGGAACAATTACAGTGTGAGCTCTGCCAAAAATAGCACCTGCTGCAATACTGCTGACTTCTACACAAGCACCAGGTAAGACACCATTTGAACATATTGAGGAAGCAATCTGGAAGTTTTGCTCATGAAAATGTCTCACCCAACTTAAAACACTGTTATAATCTGTCTAACAAGAATGGTCAACCAACTGTAAAAATAAATCATGTTTCTCTATATGAATCACACAGATCCTTCCCATCTCAATTCTCTTCCCTTAATCATCTGTGTCACCTTTTTCTTCATTCTCTTTTTAGTCTCCCACAATAGCCATTCTTTTTGAGAGGAAAAAAACTTCCCTGTGCTAGATTCTTTTTTCCAAGAAAATCCATCAGCAGCTTCCCATTCTCTTTTAGCCATCTCCCTCCTAAAGACCTCTGCAACAAAAATGCCTTGAAGACAAAACCATTGTTATCAGGCCACCAGAAACAACACCCATGCTCTTAAAGGAGCATGAAGAAGGGTTTTCTCTCAGCTTTTCTAATCCTCCCCACTTTTCCACTTCTTTACATCTTTACTCTTCCTTTGCAAAATGGGTTGTAATAGACAAGAATGGGAATCCCATAATTCTGTATTTTAAGCTGTATGTGGCCTGTACTGTGCCTTTTTGAATAAGTGATGACATAAGTCTCCAGAGACATAAAGTGAGGTTTAAGTGCACTACACTGAGGTTAAAGTTTAAAATTCTCGTTTTAAGTATTGCACAGCTGATTCCAGATGAGTGTAGAAAATTAAAGAGCATGAATAAGAGTAACCAGAAGGACAGTGCTAAGTCCATTTCAGCATGATTACATGGAGCCTGTTGTTTAATAATGCAAATTAGAAGTATTCATAACCTCACTTACATACATTTGCCCACTGCAGGACCTGATGTACAACTGTCTGCTTTGATTTACTCCTGTGAGTAGAGCTCTATAAAAGGAAGCAGGAAAAAACCGAAGCACGTAATTACAAGTAACATGAGTCTGAGAGAGAAATGGAAAAATTAACAAAAAGGAAGGCTAAGTATCAGAGACCTCAAGCCAAGGCAGCAGGCCTAGTGTGAGAAGGCAGAAGCTCTTCAGTGACTGCAGGGCAGCACTTCAACCTGAGCATCTATTAGGTGGGGCAGTGATCACGAAGTCGTGCTAAGCCATCCACTTCAGAACAGCCAAACCTAATTCCTACATTCAGAGACAAAGCAACAAATTTTCCCCCAAAATCTTCATCACATCACTCTGAAAGTATCAATAGACTCAAGTCAAACAACAAAGCTTGCTTAATCTCTTCTTACTGCAGCTTTAAAATGAAAGCACCTTTAGCTCCTAAACGATGCAAACTTGCGGTCTGATGAATCTGATTTTCACTTTAGAATCGCTAAAGGAATCTAAACAGCCCAAGCCAACGCCAGAGACCTCCACTAATCCTCACCAGGTTAAGAGTGTTTGAGAGAGAAGAAAGGCAAAGACTACAAACTCCCAAGAGCCAGAGCCATCCAAAGCCTGGTTTAGGGCGATCTCTGATTCTGTGAGATGTGACAGAACAGTTTTGTTACTGCCACTCTTCCAGCGAGGACATTTTCAGGATCGCCCACTGGTAATTAACACACCTAAACCAAAACTAAAACCAAAACCAGCCTCCAGCGCCGCCGCTCCACCTCCTCCCCGCTCCTTACTCCCACTCAAAGCAAGCTTTCCCGCCCTAAGGTGTTTGTTTTTATTTCCCAATCCACCAGCTTGTCTCAGCTTCCTTCTCACTCGGAATACAGGAAGAAAACTTTCCGTTTTCAGAGTGACTCCTGATTTTAACCACGAGCACACCGGGAAGAGAAGGCCGCCCCGGGGGCACGGAGGTCACCGGAGGCAGGCGCGGCGCATCTTCCAGCCCGAGCCGGCCCCGCTTCCCTCCGGCAGGGCAGCTCCCGGGGACACAACCCCGCACTACCCGGGGCCCATTTCCCCCTATTCCGGCCCTAGCCCCGCTCACCCGGCAGCGCCCGGGCGGACCCGCGGCCGGCGCGGAGCGATGATGCCGAGGGGGCGGTCGGTGATGCCGAGGGGGCGGTCGGTGATGCCGGAGGGGCGGTCGGTGATGCCGAGGGGGCGGTCGGTGATGCCGGAGGGGCGGTCGGTGATGCCGA
>NW_016690190.1:3544463-3602017 GCF_001604755.1 Lepidothrix coronata
GGAGGGGGCGGTCGGTGATGCCGAGGGGGCGGTCGGTGATGCCGGAGGGGGCGGTCGGTGATGCCGAGGGGGCGGTCGGTGATGCCGGAGGGGCGGTCGGTGATGCCGGAGGGGGCGGTCGGTGATGCCGGAGTGCGGCGCGGGCGGGTGACGAGCGGGGAGAGGCGGGATCGTCCCCGCCCCGGTCCCGCCTGCACGGGTGGACCTGCCTTCTCCTTCCCCGCAATGAGTGACGGCTTGTCCGGTGCCGAGCCCCGTCGTCATAGAATCATAGAATATCCTGAGTTGGAAGAGACCCACAAGGACCGTCCAGTCCAACTCCTGGCTCCGCACAGGACAACCCAAACTATCACCCCTTAAGAGAGTTACGCTCTCCTGTGTTAACAGGCATCTGCAAATATCGTCAGGAACGTTTTCGTTGTGCCTTCCTCTCTTTTCCTTTTTCCTGTTATAAGCACCTTTGGAGTTATATGCTTAAATCTAATCGTGAAATTAGCAGATATTCTCATTAGACGCTGATGACAAATCTACATAGAACCTTATTCTTTCCTTTTGCTACTACATACAATCTTATTCTTTCCTTTTGCCAGTGAAGGTTGGTGTGAGAAGATGTCCACACAGTCAGCAGTCTTGCTCTGTGAGAATGTCTGCCTGGGTTAATATAATATCAAAAACAAGTTGGTTTTACTCTTGGGAGAAGGTATGAGTTTACACAAAGAGCTGAAAGCCAGGTGTCTTCACTCACAGCCTTGACCAGACTGTGAACTGGGACAACTGTTGTCGAAATCTAGTTTTACTGAAAGGTGATGAAAGGAAGAGTTTGGGAGCCACAAATGTTTCCCTGTCATTCATTGTGTCTCCAAACGACACAGAGAAATTGCTTCTCTACTCCCAAGTTAGGGTGCCTCTCTCCTGTGCTCCTCGCCAGTCCTTAGCCTCATAACTTTTGCTTCCCTCTGCCTGCTTTTTTTCAAGGATGGATATTCAGCTGCTTATGTATATGTGCTTTGGCAAATCCACCTGCACAATCTCAGTCTTTCAGCACGAGCGTCATCTTGGTCTCTGGTCACTAACCCTTGTGCCCCCAAACCTGGAGTGGAGCAGGGTGTGTGCCCAGGGGAGCCCCTGAGAGGTGGGGCTGGGCACCTGACCCTGCTAATGCTTCCCCCCAACACCCCTTTGGCCACTGCCAATCCCGCTTCCTGTGAGCTTTCCCAGTGCTCGATTTATGCTAATTTTTAATCAGTGCCAGGAGATGCTAAATCAGACCCTGTGCAAACATCTGACTAAATGACAATTATGTGATTGCATTTACACGCCAAACATGTAATGCCGTTGAAGGAGGAAATTGGATTTGTCTGCCTGGGCCTGTTTTCTAGAAGAGCAGATTCTGCTCAGCTTTGAAGACATTGTTATTCCATCGTCCTTCCTTGATTAATTTTCTGTCATCTTTTCCATGCTTGTCACGAGCAGAGCAGCCTCATGGCCTGGGCACCCTGGTCACCTTTCTTGTCCTTTTTGAATATTGGCATGATCCTCTGCAATTTCCTTTATATTCCTGATCTAGTGGAAGGGTGTCCCTGCCCATGGGAGAGAGGAGTTGGAACTAGGTGATCTTTAAGGTCCCTTCCAAACTAAGCCTTTCTATGATTATTAAGAATTAACATTTATGGAATTTCTTTAGCCAGTTATTCAAAGACTGTCATATAAAAGTTCTCTAGATATCCTAATTTTAAAATGTTAGCTCTAGTAGAAATTGCTTTCTATTTTCATTACTGACTAATGGACTGAAAAGTGCTTCTTTCCTTTCTTTTTCTTACTAGATAAGAAAAGTGCCTCTTTTTAAGAAGGGAATATGAGTTTTTAACATTTCTGCCACTTCTATGCTGTTTTACCATCTCTATTTAGACATACGCCTTGGCACTGTTGCACTCTCCATTTTACTGTCTGTAATCGCATTTCTGTAGTCTTCATTTTTTTGTATGAACAGGACATTTTTTCACGATATTTTTGCCTTTCCATGTTGTTCTGTACTATGCTTTTAGCTTCTGAGTGTTTCCTTTACCCTACTGCTGAGACAAAATTGTCCTTCAGCCAAATTTGGCCATTTTGTTAATTAAGCAATCATGACTTTATGGAGTAAGATCATATGTACTCTCATTTACATTTCTGCCTCTATTTTTGAATCGTAATTTTCTCATCATTTCTCCCACCATGATGGGGATAATCTTTCTGAAGCATCTCTGTGTGTGAGTCAGTCCCTGACTGGGACTGTCCTTTTTCCTTCTTATACCAACTGTCCTTGTTATAATCAAATTACGACAGCTGACTCCTAAGCAACCACCACTTTTTTGTTCCATGATTAAGTAGTTTAAACATTTTGAGTTCAAAAATACTTCTTCCATATAGACTGGAATAACTTCTGTCATGGAAAATAAGTTTTAGAAAATCTGATGAGACATGGCTGCTGGCTATTTGGGGCATTTTCCTCACACAGTTCCAAACACTTTTTGTACATTGGAGGGATAAGCGGCCTGATTCTCTGCAGCCATCCCTGCTCCATTCCACCCCTCCTCAATAGCATTAATTGGAACAAGTTACTGTCTGCATCTCTAAAATAGTGATGGTGGTTTCATATGTACTGTTACCTTCTCAATCTTCAAATTTCTTTATTTGTTTAAAAGGATTGGGGCAAAATATTATAAGATTCCATTTTACCTTTTCCAGTAATTACATCAGTTTAATCTCGTTTCACCTCATCAATGAAAATATCCAGTCTTCTTGCATGTTACCCAAACTTTGAAAATTGGCATATAGACCACTGGAGAGCATCTTCCTCTTTCTCTCAAAGCAGGATTCTGGTTCCATTTCAGTTTTTTGGTGTTTGTTTTTTGTTTGTTTGTTTGTTTGTTTGTTTGTTTTTTCACCTTTATCACCCTGGGGTCTGATTGCCCAAGTTACTCTGCTGAGTTTCAGGGCAGAGACATTTAGTGGATTAGGTTGGTGTGAGAATTACAGCTGTTCCTGATCAGAAGAGTAGGCAAACTGACTTTCTCCCTCATAGTTACACATCACAGGTCAGGATCAGTAGGAAGGAATCACAGAATCATTTAGGTTGTAAAAGATCTCTAAGTCACAATACAAAGATTTTCTCTTCAGAGACCCAGTGTTGCTGCCTATACGTTCAGGCTCCAGCATGGCTCTTCTGGAGTGATGGAAGCACATATATGAACAGCTCTCCATTGGTTAACTTCTGCCATTTTTACTCTGAAATCAGTTGTTTCTGCTGTCAGACATTGCTGTTATTAAATCAAAGTAAAAATGTGCACTCACAAGAGCCTGTTTATGTTACTATATCACTGTTGTTGCTGTGGTTATGAGAAGAATTGCTTGCAGAGCACCCAGCCAGGGTTAGCGTGCCAGTAAGGCAGCGCACAGACACTCAGGATGGAATATCAAGGTCACAACAGTCAACAAAGTGACAACACACAGCAAATTTGCAGAGGCAGAGCATGGTCTATTTTGCAATCCATGTAGCCAAAATGTTCCTTCTCACCTCATCTGGAACACTGTCTCCCTATATTCTGCCAGGGAGTTCAAGCTCACGGGGTGATGTGGTTCACCATGGAGGGCACTGCCCAAGTCACTCTCCCTGAGATGATGCTCATGGTGAGAACAGGTTAGACAGGCCATTCTGGCTGCCTGGCAGTGCTGTCACATGCATCCCTGGGAGCAATTACCATCAGAGATGTGTATACTCCTGGCTGCACTCCTGGTTTAGTTTGCTAGTGCTTAACATTCAGGTCAGTGGCTGAACTGCTCTCTCTTCTTCCAGGGAATGGAAGGAAGCAGCAGAAGCTGGCAACAGGAATGGGATTGTGATGAGCTGAATTCTATGGACATGTTGTTAGATCCTCCTGAGCTTTTTGCTGTAAACAGAGCAAAGTGTTTGGACTTTTTAGCAATTATTTAGAAGAAAATCAGTGACAGACTGGTGAGTGAAAAAGGTGAAACCCTAAAATAAAAGTCAAAAGTCAGTGAATTGACACAATGCTGGAAGACAACATGGGCATTCTCTGCACAGGGACTGTTGTGACGGAAAGACATGAGGGGAATGGAGAGACATTCATGAAGCACATGAATGCAAAGCAGCAAGAAAAAAAGAGAAAGAGACCTCTTGATAAACTACAAGAAAGACCTTTTCACAAATAGTTGGGAGATTTTTGGTCTGGAATTATTTTATTTGATCAATAATGATCTGGAATTAATTATCTGGTCAATTCCTCTTGTGTATGTATTTTAGTTTTAACTGAATGTTAAACGGCTTTAAGGCAAAATTTTGACAAAATCTGACACTTGAGCCACTGTGAGTTTGTCCTGAGAAGGCAAAGGTATACCCAGAAATAAAGATCAGGGTGCCAGTTTGCTCATTGGTGCTTGTTTATTGACATTTACAAGGAAAAAAGAGTCTGAACTTGTATCAGTTGATCTTGGAAACGAGGCACTTGAGTAGTTCCTGTGTGACACAGTGATAGACTTCACTCCTAAGTCTTATTCTCAGAACTATCAAGCTGTAAGATGATCTCTAACATTTTCTTCTTATAAATATTGACATGAGGGAATAAAATCATCTTCAACTGAGTGAAGTCGAAAGACCCTCTGAGCATTTGGTAAAACGGCATTGGCTACATATGTGTTTAGAAATCATTTGTTATTCATTCTTTATGTGATCACGATTAATTGGCAGACTTTAATTGCATTTTGTTGTGCAGCGATTCATGCTGAGCCACGGAGACAACTGCAGTGCAAAACCCTCTGGAGACAATGTGTAGTATTAAGAGACTGACAGACTTTGGGTGGGCATTTGAAGGATATTTTGACTTTAAAATGACTCGTCAAACTAATGCCACAGAGTGAAATCTACAAAGATGTAGCTATTAAATACTGCTGCTCCAGCTATCTAACGCTGGAAACACTTGGGAGGGAGATGCAGCATTAAAGAAGAATAGAAATTATTTTTCAAAGCCAGTTGGCATCTTGAGCTTATTGCTTTCCCCAACAGCCAGGCTGTTGAGGCAGCCTTCCTGCCTCCTGGGGAAAGGGAGAAAGTGCTATTCCTCTTTCACACAATGCTCTCGGACTGATGCCTGAAACTGTATTGACAGTTCTCCATTTTTAATGGAAGATGAGCTGTTCAGCATAGCAGGGGGTGCACGAAGCTGAACAGGCAAGTGATGGAGGATGCTGCAGATTTCCACACATTTACATGTTTGTCATTAAGACTGACTAATTTGTAGTTCAACAATATGTCAGAATAAATGATCAGTGATAGATTTAAATGAAGTACTTAAGACTGAAGAGAAGGAATACTTCTTAGTGGTTAGGTCAAGGGACTGGGAATGAGAATTGTTGAATCTTGGGTTTTTTGCAGCTCCATTACTAACTCACTGGATGACCTTAAGCAAGTTAATTAACCTATCTGCCATTTCATCCCTCTGTAAACTGGGGATAATAATGTCTGCTTCAGAAATGCTTTGTGAAGAATAATTGATTCTTAGAAAATGCTTCAGCTTCCCCTAGTGAAAAACATACTACAGAAGTCAAGTATTGTTGTTACTTTACCAACAACATGCACATAAAACTTTTAAAGGCAACAGTAACAAAGACACATCTGTCTTGGCTGGAAAAAAGTATTGCCGGGGGATGAAGGGGGGAGGAAAAAAAGGAAAAAAATTAAAATAACAGAAACAGCAGAAAGCAAAGAAATAATGGAGACATCTGTCTCACTGCTGATAAAAGCTCCTGTAGTTTCTCTTCCATCATTCCCTGCAGCAATCATCCAAAAGGACATCCACCAAGGTTTTCAAATGGGGTCAAACCAGCTGTTTATCTCTAACTCTATTTGGCCAGGTGTAAAAACAAGGTACAAATAAAAATGTTCCAGCAATAGACTTTTCAGAACAACATCATTCTCTTAAACAGAAAATCCAAGGAAATTCTGTTTGGGTCTGTTTGAATTCACATTCCTGTTTCTTCCAATTGAACTCTTTTCTAGATCTCTTGGGTTTGTGAGTTGTTGGCTTCCCTGAGTTTCAGCAGACTTTGGTACTATATATCCCTGTTGATCTGTATAGTGCATTCCAATGGAGATTTCTCTCCATGTTTTCCTGGTTTAGGTCCCTTCTTGTGTTAGGGTATCTTAACCAATGCTGAGCACAGGATAAATCATCAGGTCTTTGGGAGCACTCTGGATAGCCACTCTGACCATGTTGATCTGTAAGTCAGCAGATTTTCTGAGATCTGGCTGGACTCCCAGGTTCCCAGTCATTTCAGCAATGCTCTTTGTAGAGCTAAACATCACTGATCAACCTTTCCCCCTCATACAGTCTTTTGAAGGCAGAGTCGTGGAAACAGATAATTTTTTTGGTTTTAGTTTGGAGTTCTTCAGTCCTGGTGGGTGACATGAAGCCGCTGTTAATTCTGTCAGGGTAGCCCAGTCTGTACTTACATCCAGGTGCAGAATCCAGCACTTCCCCTTGTTGAACTTCATATGACTGGTGATTGCCCAGCCCTCTCATTTGTCGAGGTCTCTCTGCAGGGCCCCCCTGCCTTTGAGGGAGTCAACAGCTCCTCTGAGTTTTGTGTCATCTGCAAACTTGCTCAGTATCCCTTCCAGTGTTGACAGAAGAAGAACAGTCCTTAAGCAGTTGCTCCCTTCTCTTACAAAATGAGCACTGGTAGCATGAAATGTATAGATTTTTTTTCCTTCTCTTTGTTTCATTCTTGGTTAAGACTAACAAACCAATGGCAATTGCGTAGAAACCAGGTCTTCTTGCTTAGGCATTCAGTTCTTCCTGCTGTGTGTGTCCCATCTGGAGCTCTAATCCTTTTTTTGTGATCTAATCAAATCCTCAACTACAAGTTGTGATTTCACAGTGATAAAGCTTGAGGTGGGGAAATGAACTGCACAAATGGATGAATTCTGAAGAACCAACTACTTTATTTGGATGCAAATATACTTGGTGATAATAAATGAAGAGAAGTAAATGCAAAACTGTTTAGGATAGAAACATACTTGTGTCTAAATAGAGAGTTTATCATCCTAGATGTCAGCTGCTATTACAGAGACACACAATATGTATGTATACAATTTTTTTTTTTAATTTAAATTAATCTACTCTGCTGGGACTTCACAGCCAAATGAAATAGATGAAGACTGAGGTCTTCTGAGTCATGTTCCAAAATGAAGCAGTGCTTGTAGAGAATACAGTTTTTCTAAGCAGGTGCTATTTTTGATTTTGCTTATTGGTTTTCTTTCCAGTTCATTACATCATGATTTCTTATCATCTATGAATCCTGATTTTTAACTAATCCTTTTTCTTCTTTTGTGATTAAAAGAAGCAACCAATTGAACTGGCAGCTGAGATCCAGTCATGGATGTGATACACTCACTACAAAACACCATGTTATCAGTCTACAGAGACTGTGGCTCTGTCTTTCAGTGATTAGTTCACAAAGCACTGCTGATAGAAACCATGTCCAAAAGTCTTTCAGGGAATGAGCAACATGTTCTGGAATCTGTCAGAAGTTTAGGTAAGGTTGTACAGTGTGACTTGCCACGTCAAGCAAAGTAACAGTGCTGCAGATATTAGACTGCCTATATGAACTACATATCGATGCAGTACAGCAAAATCAGAATTATTCAGGCTTTAATATATTGAAGATCAATGTGTTAGATGTAGCTTTTAGAATAAAAGTCACTTCTTACCAAATATGTTTATTATTGGCAGCCAGAAGTCTGAGTTTTTGCTCTCAGTCATTACTCTTTGGCCCTAATATCTCATCTCTGCCATCCTGGATTCTACTTGCTATTTCTATAAAAGTCACAAGATCTATGAATTTTAATGAAGTAATATCTCCTGTTTTCAGCTGAGCCCAATGACGGTGATGTTGGAGAGCCATCTTCCTTTTGTAGCTGGCTTTAGGCAGCAAGTAACCTTGCTATACAACTCCTGCATCCAGAGCAATGTCACCTTCATCACTGCAGCAGGCAACGGGTTTTTCCTGCAGCAGGATTTAGGGTAGGAGGCTGGGCCTGATGCATCCATAAGGTAAACTGGGGGAAGTACAGAGGGGCTTGTATGAAATAGCAGTCCTCTTAGCAAGGCTTTTGGGAAAACAGGTCTGTTCCTGTGAAACCTAGTCCAGCTCAGAGGAGAAGAAGCTGTAGAATATGAAGATGTTGACTACCAAGCTGGCAAGACAATAAGCAGGACACAACAGAGTGGCTGCTACGATCACAGAGTGCATCACATTGGAGCTGAATCTCTGCTTGTGAGAGCCAGGGCTAAGATGTGTTTTCTCTTGTAGGGAGATGAATTTGAAAGAGCCCTGAGGGCTAAATATTGCCCTTGTGCTTTGGCTGAGTTGTCTCCAAGCAAAACTTTCTCTCTCAGTAGAGGCTTACACGTGCACAGCTTAGGTCTTTTCTTTTCCTTAAATCTCTTCTTGTTGCTCCTCTGGCATTGGAAGCACTTGAGTGTTTACTCAGAACTCAAGAGACAGGGACAGGGCTGGCTCTCCTGAGTTTTTTGTTTTAGTACTCGACATGTTAAATGTAGCCTGACCTACATTCTATCAACCGGTTGAAAAACCTAAAACTGGTGGCAACAACTTTACAGGTGGAGCAATAGCTCCCAAGTCACTCTGCAGATTACCACAGTGCCCAAGAACGCTCGGTCTGGGTGGAGGCAGTGCAGCAATGCAGAGATAATGCCTTCAGCAGACTAGGTTTGCCTAACAGGCCTTTTTTTTGGTAGCTTATAGCTCTGCTAAACTTTAACTGCTTGGGCTGATGTTTTCCAGCCATGATGTCTGTGTTGTGCAGTTTGGGGAAAGGTTTAGTTTATAGTAGTTCATCCTCGTTTTACCTGAGCTTGAAAATATCCTTGGAGGTGTTCTCATGAGAAGCAGTGGTTATCATACATAGCTGTGTGCACAGTGTAGCCTTAAGTTGTTAACAATGATGCAGTTTTGACAGTTGACAGCTAAATAATAGGGTAAGTTTTCACAGGGGGAAGCAATTTTAGTGGAAAGCCACCAGTCTTTTGCTTCATTTTGTCTTTAGAAAAACAACATTATACTATGGTTCTTTTTAGCTGGTTACTCTTTAACCTGTATCTGTGTGAGGCCATTTAGTGTTGGCCATTCCCTCAGCTTTATTGAAAAAGATGATACAGGACTGCTCACCTTCCTGTCTTCCTGCTTTCTGCCCAGCAATTCGTTTTGCTTCCTCCCAGAATAAACCTGTTCTTTTGATGCTACACTCCATTCGGCTCCTGACCCCCTGACCAATTCTGTCTCACCTCGTGTGTGCTTCCCCTGTTCATCACAACTTCAGGTCACTAAATCAAGACTCTTAGAAAACACCAGAATAAAGATTGCTCATGGATTCCATTCACTTGTGTCCTGTGGTCATGAAGTAAGATACATGATCAGATCCTACCTTCTGCCCAGATTCTGTTTCCATTCATGGTAGATGACAAATGAACCAGGACTTTGTCATCCTGACATGGTGGCTGTTTGGTGGAGAGTTTGGAGGCTGTGTAGTGAGCCTAGCAGATGAATAATACAGGCAGGAAAAATCATGGTCACATGGTGAAGGCATTTGAATTGAAATGAAAATTGGATTGTATTTCACCCTTCGTAAGAGTTGCTGTTATGAAGCTAGGTGACTCAAAAAAATTACATTCTTCCCAACTTCTGTCCAGGTGGTCCCCATTTTCTGTCTATCCAGTTTCAGTCACCCATGCACTAATCTGTGAGAATACTGCCCACTGTGTCTAGAGCCAAGGTGACTGGGAGCTGTTCTCTGAGGAAAGAAGGTGCTAAGTACTCTAGAAGTTTGGTTCTGAGCTCCTTTAATGGAACACCCAAAATACACTGACATGTTTGAAAATATTGGCTTTTATCTCTGTTCCTCAGCAGAGAGCTGTGAAGATAAACTCATTGATGATTGTAAAAAAAACCCCAACCCTCCAACACTACGATTAGAGCACCACTGTAGAAAAGCCCTTGAGGAAATTAATCATTCTGTATGCAAAGCAGGATCTGGATGCTCTGCAGTAAACAGTACACGCACCACACATTGGATGATAAGGATACGAGAAAATTTGAATAGTGTTCATTAAGTGAGCAGCATCCATCCTTTGCACTGTAAAAAGCAGGAGACCCATGGAAACAAAAATCATGTTATTAAAGATGGTATCATAATGTGTTTGCATGCAGGGCGAATTAATGTTGCATGGGTGATCTTAAATCTGATACTCACTAACTTGGTTAACTTTGAAATCCAAATGATTTTTTTTTAAGGAGAGCAAAACAAATCTCTTTTGGGAGTTGCCAGTAAGGAGAGCAGAAGATGTCCAGCTAGGTGCTGGTGTGGGCAGCTAGATACCAGTGTGTGCACAGATAAACACGAGTGTGTAGACAGCTGTCTGCCTAATCTCTGTGTGTGTGTGTGTGTTTGTGTGTATGTGTGTGTGTATGGCTAGCCAGTGTTTATGCAGCTGGCTGATGTTTACCTCTGAAAATGTCTTTTTCTATTAAAAAAAAAATAGAAGGGACATTAACAAGTGATTAACTCCTGGTGTTTAGATGGCAAAGTTTTTATACAGTGTTTTTTGGTCCAGATCTTCCTTTTTAGAGCCTCTGCTTGGTTCTGAGTCACCTGAACACCCAAAGTCTGTTTGACTGATGGGTCAAGTGTTTGTGGGAGTTATCATAAGATGCTTCTATGGCAGCATCTTTTATGTCTGTGTTAATAGAAGGGCTGGCATGCTGAGAATTCACGTACACCAGTACCCAAGGCGCATTGGAATGATAAAAAATATTAGCAGATATAATTTGTTATATCTGTGTTTGGTTTGATTACTGTCTTGTATTTGAAATCCTGTAATTAGAGCAGCAAACTGCCTCCAGAGCCAGTGCTGCCCCAGGTAATACAACACTAGTACAAGGTCCTATGTCTTCAGTAGGTGGTTCATTACAAAGAATGAAGGCTGGAGCCCATGTAAATTAAACGTCACCTCTCAAGAGGTGAAGATCACAGAGAGAGCAGGGAAATACTGAAGATTCTCTCTCCCTGTTGAATAACTGAATTAGCAGTACAGATCCTGTGGAATGGGCAGCTCAATCCCCTCCCCCACTAGATGGCACTGAATTCTTTTTCTTTAAAAGAAAAAAAAAAGGAGGAAGAAGAAGAATATGGTGGAGGTCATTTTGATGTTAAAAAAACCCCACAAACCACCAACGAAAAAACCACCAACAGAAAAAAAAAACACGATAAAAGAGCAAATTGCAATTGGTTGTCCATTAACTTTGCCCTTCCCCCCCTTCTAGCCCAAGACCCCACCTCTGTGTACCTTGGTAGAGGCGCTCGCTTTGCTTTTGTGTCTGGAGCTTTCCTGAGAGGCGGTGGGCGCTGGTCGCTGGAGGATGCTAAGGAGAGCGGAAACAATCCCGGGAGGGAATGGAGAGGAGACTGGCCCTATCTGTAAGATAACATCCGTAGTAAGGTGTAGCAGGCAGCGCACGGCTCGTCACAAGGAGCTGGCTCTGAACAGACTCACTGGGAGCCGGTTCTCTGTCCCATGCCTTCAGACATTTTTGTGTGCACCCAAGAGCTTTAGCTTTCCCTCTGGATCACTGAAATCCTAATCTGCAGAAAAGAAAGCCTCAGCTTTTACCAAAACTGTATTTTCACTCCCTGATTGATTTAAGACCCATGAATTAGCTGCCTTTGCCGAGATGCCCTTAATTCACTGTCGGGAGTGGTTTCCGTGTAGCCCAAGTGTGCATGCAGGGTTTTTTTCTGAATGTCTTTCTTTCAGCTTACATTCACCTGAAGATTGACAAGGATTGTTTTTTCCCGCATCCTGTGATGAGGAGGGGGTGGGGTGGGAAGAAGAGAATTTAATAATGATCTGTTTGTGCTGAGAAGGGGCTGTCTGTAATAATCCTGGGAAGAGACAGAGGAAAGGTTCCCGATGCCTACAGAAAGCAATATTCTGCCCCTCCTGAAAAGAAAGGAATAATGATGATATGGGGGAAAAAATTTTGATTCTTAAAGTGGAGTTCATCTGAAATCCAACAATTTCTCCTACAGTTATATATTTAAGGTGACTTGCAGGAGGATGTAGACTGCCATCTGATAAAGCTACAAATGCTAGCAAAAAAAAAAAAAAGGCATAGAAACTGCCATTGAAATTCCTTTTCAGAGAAAAAGATAAAACCTGGAACTACATGCCAATTTTTGGCTTTCAAATCCCTGTTAAAGAATGAGAAGAGGGAACAAGTTTGGCTTCTCCAGGTACAAAGTCCCCCTACCCCAAACTATCTTACTGCCTTGGAGTGTGATGGGAAAACCTGGCACCTGGACCTCTCTGGGTCCAACCAAATCTTGGCTCTTTGGACTGTAATCCTAATGTTTAATTAGAAAGAAATGTAGGTATGATTACATTATATGATTTTTCCATCCCTGAATGTATCTTTGGCCAGTATCATGAGAAAAACAGTTCTTGTAGCTGGATCCTCCATTTTGCTCTTAGCCCCGGTCTCCCAGTCCTGTGTAAACTGGATATTTAGACAGAAAACTGTTTTGTTTTCCCCTTCACTCTAAATAGAAAGTAGATATAACAGACTTATGTGCTTAAATTGAAAAACCAACAATCAACCAAAAAATAAGGCTGGTAAAATTACGTTTGTTCCCTGTTCTCATCCTTTGGCTTGGGACTTGATGCTAAAAATTGACAAAGAAATCCAGGTGCACTCTCATCTCTACGTGGGTGCAATACCAGAAACCTGTTTGTCGTCTTCTTGTAGGAGCCAGCAGCTTTTTGACCACAAACCTCTAAATTTTATCTCTGAACAGACAACAAGTATGGCTGCTCCAAGCTCACTATAAAATGTAGGTCTTTTTATCTACTGACATGTAGTTGCTTGAAAAATCCAGTTATAGAAGTGGATCCATCTGTGCTGAACTATTTTTAAAGAAACCTTAGATCCTCAAATATTTGTCTTTATTATTAACAACAAAGGGAAGTTACTGCTAAAAAATTTAAACCAGGGCCTTGTTTCAATAAAACAATTAACTTTATCTAGAGCTTTCCAGATACAGTTCATATCCATAACATAACATTGAAATCTTGCAATAGAGCTGTTCCAGCAGATACGGATTATTGTAACATCTATGGTTTGGATGATTGACTTTGCCAGTTTTGTAAGCATGCAAGGGGGTTAGAGAGTATGGTACATTTCAAACCAAAAATAGTTTAATGGGACAGATATCCTTCTGCAGCTGAAAATCCCAGTTGACCTGGGACCTGGCTTTACCAGGTAAAATGGAAGTAGTCACTTTGCCTTTTTTGATAATACAATTTGGTTTGGGGCCAAAACCTGTTATGATCCAGTCATATGTGGCATTTTTTTTTTTTTTTTTTTTTTTTTTTTTTTTTTTCCCTGTTGCAGCTGTATTCCATGGGAAAATCCAGGTATGTATTTCTGATACACAAAGAGCTACTACATTCCACCTCTGCTCTCCCCACTGGAGAGAGCATATAATTTGTGTGGCTAAGGTTAAAAGCTAGTAAAATCCCAGGACTCCCCCTCTTGGGGCTGATGGCTGTCACCAGCTCCAGGGCTCCAATAAAGACTGTGCTTATTTTCAATTCAGATGGCACAACTTGGGATCTAGGGGCCAAAAGTTGGTAGGATCCAGTGTGGATGTACATTTTTACAGCACACATCTGTGGAGAGGCATCGGGCTGTGGACTTTTTGGTGCAGTAGGAGCAACTGCATTGTTTCCTGTTCGTGCTGAGGAGTCGCTGCTGTGTGGGAGCCAAATATTGGATGGGGCTAACTAGGTTCCTCTGCCAGCTCCAGGATGCTGTGGTGCTCACAAATCAGGATGTGCCAGGTTCCAGAGCTTTTTGTTGCAAGGGAAATGGCCATTTTTATTTCCTTTTTAAACAGTACAGTTCAGAGTATGAAGGCCTCAGTCTTCTGGATCACAGAAGGTCTCGAATCCAGGGTTTTTTTTCGAGCTCATGCTCTGTATTATGTAGTAGATTGGGATTTTTTTGGTGCAGTGAGAAACAACTCTGCTTGTCTTGGACTTGGTTGACACAGTGTAAGGGCTTGTGACCAAGAATGAGCAGGATCCAGTTAAATCCAGGTTTTACATTTTCCCCTCTTAAGAAAGTAAGGCTTCGACATTTCCTGCCTGGGAAGTGGTGCAGTTTATCTTTAAGGAGGATAGAGAAATAAGAAATGAGTCTCACGTTGCATGGGTGACATCACTGGCTTTTGGCTCAGCGCTCTGTATGCTCGATCTGTAGGCTTCGGCCAAGGCTGCAGGGCTCGGTGTTTGAACAAGGAAAGATTCCCGGGTATACAGAAGATTGGATTCGCTTTTATTTGGGTTAAAAACGGTGAAATGAGATTTCTAAAGCTTGGGGACTTCAGCTCGCCTTCTGTTGCACTTGATCTCCACAAAATGGGTGAGTTATTCCCATTAAAGAGAAAGGGAGTGAAAATTTAAGGAGAAAAAAAATATGTCTGAAAATATAACTGCTGATGCTGGGGATACGATTCGTATGAAGCTGCTGAGCTAAAAATCTCAGCTCCGACGTGGAGATCGGGCCATATGGCAGAGAAATGGTGCAGACCGAAAGCTGTTGACAACAGTTAGGGGCTGCTTTCCTCTCCCCGTGTAAGGTGTGTAGCTCCCCCACCCCACCCCCTCCGCCCCTCCGCCCCGGTTTGTTTTGGTTCGGTTTCCCCCGACCTCCCTCCCCTCCCCGCTCCTCAGCATCCTCTCCGCCAGCCGTAGCCCTGCCCGCCTGCCTTCATCTTGCAGATGGCTAACGTGCCGCCGTGTTAGGAAAACTGTGCACAACACATCCCGGCTCCGGGGACGGAGGAAGCTTTTCAGATCCCAGCGGAAGGGGGGGCAGCAGCGTGTGTGTTGTGTGTGTGTGGAAGAAGGATGCCGGGGCCGAGGGCAGCCCCCCGTGCTGCCTAGCGGGCGGAGCGCGGCCGGCGCCGGGTCCTGCCGGGCTGCGGCTGCTCCCGCCGCCTCTCCCCGGCCCGGGAGCCGGGAGGCTGCCGGAGCGCTGTCCAGGACCGCCGGGGAAGGAAGGGAGCGCGGCGTTGGGCTGCCTGGATGAAAGCGCCGGCGAATAAAGCAGGCGAGCGAATGGCAAGGCTGGCAGAGAGAAGCCGAGATGTTTCCGAAGCCAAGATGCCAGTGACTGTCAGCGAAGTCTGCTGAGGGAGAGACCCCGTGCGTGCCCGCGTTTCCAGAGCCAGCCGGGGAGGGTATGTTTTAACCACGGTTTCAAACAGCAGCAGCAGCAGCAGCAGCAGCCAGCAACAACAACAGATTGCTCCCCCCTCTTGCTCCCTCCCCCTCGACCCCGCTTTAAACCCAAGCAAGTGACCGACCATTCAGACGATGATGCTCTTGCTGAGCCGCTGACAAAAGACAAGTCACCCATTCCTGTAAACGGGACAACTGGCTGCTTGCAAGCGGGAGATGTCAAGCTGTTGAACTTTTCTGCTCTGTGATGATACTGTGGTGAGCTTGCTGATCTAAAAGCCATCTCTTCTGGATTTCTGAGCTGGCCGGATTGAAAGAGATTAATGGACTGATCAGCCATCAGGTTTCTTCAGGGGGATACATCCCTTCAGCCCCTGTCACTCGGGTGCTCGTGGTGAGGGGAGCAGGACATCTTTGTGTAGGTGGGTCACTGGCTCGCTCCCATTGGAGGTGCAAGGCTGTGTTTCTCCTCGCCAGGTCTCCTCTGTAGAGGAGGAGAGGCAGATGAGACTCCAGGACTGCCTCCAGGGCAGAACTTTGTAGCGCTCTCAGCATCCCTCTGCAGTGTGGATGTGAGCCACGGGAGTTGGGGATGTTTGAGGCAGACTCTGCCAAGTGACACCTAACTCCAGCTGCTCTGGAGGTTTTTGCGTGGTCTCACACCCAAGGGCTTTGCCTGTTGTGAAGATGTCCATGGTGTTTCTGTGAAGCTGAGGTATGGCTGCTGGAAGGTTACTGCTGTATGCTGGCCTGTCTTTAGCTCTGTGTGCCCTGGGCATGCTGGCTGTGGCAATCTGCTCTGACCATTGGTACGAAACTGATGCCAGGAAGCACAGAGAGAGGTGCAAGAGCATCACCACAAAGAGAAATGATCCTGGCTTCATTTATAACTCCAACAACAACCTGCCTCTCAGGGCCAGCAGGTCTAGGTTGGACCGCTGGGAAGGGAAACTCCTCTTGGCAAGAAACAGGAGGCAGATCTTTGCTATGAGCGCAGTCGACGAGTGCAACAGACAGTACAACTCGACCAACATGGGGCTCTGGAGGAAATGCCACCGACAGGGATTCGACCAGGAGCTGGAGGAGCTGATTGCCAAAGGTAAGGGCTGTTTTTTTACCAAATGAACATGCCAGGCCCTCCTGAGATGAGCAGGGGCTGAGCAGAGCCATTTGGGCTCACAGATGGGAGCTGCTGTTTCCAGCCAAATACCTCTCCTTGCACTGAGTGAACTGGCTGGGCTGGGCATTGCTTCCAGAAGAACTGCCAGGGCAGTTTCCCATGGGGTCTCCACTGCTGAGACATGGGGTTTGGGAGCAAGAAGGCAGTGGGGGTGAGAGCAGACACACCCCAGAATGTCTCTTTCATGTCTTTCTCTCTACACTTGATACAGTCTGCCCATCACCATGGTATCAGATTATTTTTCAAACACAAATAAAAATATTAATAAAGCAGACACTGGATTTTTTTTTTAATTATGTTTGACCCTGGTGGCTCAGGCAAAGCATGGAATATTTTATTGGATGCTACATATGTCTGCATTTTCTGATTCCCTTACCAAATACCCCATCAGTCCTGAAATACACCATTTGCAGTGCTCACATGCAAGCTTTTTTAATTCTCAAATGGAGAGTAAACAAAGAGAAATGCTAAAGAGCAGGAGGAAACCCAGCTTGCTGTTTACACTGAGCTATGTTTTGGAATATTTTCAATATCTACAAAACCTTACATGAATTTATTAGAAAGGAATAATTTTCTCTTGGGGTGGAGATGCATCTGTTCGCCTGTAGCATTTTTGTGCTGTCTTTTTTTTTTCTCTTTTGGTCCTTCGTCTTAATTTTTCCCCCAAGGTAATGATTCAAGGTGATGGTCCCAAATATTTCTTTGATCTGAAGTATAGGAAGGGGACACAGGTGTAAAACCCAGCCTAAACATCCTGTTTACAGAAGATGCATGTTTTTGCAGGATGATGAGGGTTTCAGTAAAGGATGACGGCATCTTTGCTACCCACAGCATGGTTACTCCCTACTACAGGATAACATTTCCCTCCCATGGTTCTTTCGTTGCATTCAGAAGATTCCCCACTGGTTTATTTCCATCGTAGTGAAATCACTGTTTCTTACACAGTGCAATCTTTTAAAATACTTGTCTGCTAAGTGTGTCCTCTATCCCAAACTCCCTTGACAGCCTGCGTTAATTCCCTCTTCAAACATTACAAGCGGAATTATTGCTCAAAGCTAATTATTCACGAGGGGTGATCTTTCACACGTGTTTGCCCATGTATATGTTTTGTTCCTTATCTTTTGCAAGTGAGCGCTGGAGGTGAGTAGCATGTTACAGGTTTGCACCAAACCAGTACAAACAGATGGCATGCCAGGGAACCCGGATCACTGATTGGGATTCTGTCTATGTTGCTAGGGACCCTTGATATCTATCTGCTGTGTAACAACTCCTATGAAATAGATTGTTGTCTTCAGTCCCATTTGTAATGGGCAAGTGAACATGCTCAAAGCCTGTCAGCACCCAGACACCCCAGACACCCTGCTGCTGGTTTCCGTGCCAAGGGAGTCATTCCTATTCCCTGTCTAGGTGAGGATGTGTATGTGCTGGGCTGCCGTGGAGGGCTGGATTGCTCTGCCACGTGTGCTCACTGTGCTTGGGGCATCAACAAATTCAACCTTGACAGCGGGCGAACATGTCACCAGAGCTCACCTTTGGCAAATGGAGTTGCAGTTATTAGAGAGGTTTTTCATCTTGAAATAAGTGAGACTTGTTCCTCTTTCCCTGCCTGCCTTGTCCTGAGTTCAGGAATGTCCGTTTCTCTTGCCAGTAAAAGCTGAAATTGCCTGGCACTGGGTTATCTGTAATGGCAGCTCTGCTAAGTGTTAACTGTAGAGAAAATGTGACAAATCAAGCTGAGGTGGTTAATTGCAGGAGAAGGTGGTCTTTGAAAGATCCTGCTGCAATTTGTGTGTGTTCCTGTGCGTATATGAGCGTGTGAATGAGCCTGTGTGAGTGTGTTTAGTGAACCAACTCAATATCCAGCATTCAGCTGGTAGCAAGGGATTCCCAGGCTCAGGTGTAGTGAGTGTTCCTGCACACACACTCCTGGACATTTGTGTCTGCAAGTGGCCAGGGAGCCACTTCGAAGAGTCACTGCCCGAAGGTCAGAAGTGCAACTTGTGCACAAAAGGGAGGTATGTGCAAATACGGGTGTGTGTCACTCCTTGCCCTCCTTAAAGGTCTTTTGATACACATTTAGCGAAGTTCATTGTACACTGAGAGAGGGAGGCTCTGAACACTGAACACCGAACACCAAAATTTTAGTTCGTTTGATGGCCTTTCTTCAGTGAGGATCTGCCTATACTATAGCTCTCAGCTGTGATGAAGAGTCACACACAAATGCTATAGAGGTGTGTGTTCCTTTGGCACCTCCAGATTAAAACATAGAAAAGCAAATATAATGACAGTTTGATAAAATAAAGTGTTTGACTTGCTCAGAAATAAAAATGGAGATTTTTTTTTTTTCTTTTACGATCCTCACTTACATGATGAAAGTGAAGTAAGTGTTGTTGCTGTCCAATGCTGGGAACAGCTGTGAGTTCAAAACAAGGCAGGTATTCCAGGTTCAACCCAACATCATCTGTCATGGAAGTAAAAACTAGAAGTAGTCTTTACTTCCATGACAGATACTTCCCTGGGAGTTAAAGGTTGCAGGGCTGGGTGCTGTGGGAGAGTATGCCCTGTGCAGGTGAAAAGGGCTGCAGATATTCTCTACCTGTAGCAATAAAATAACCTGACTGGGGTATGTATTTCTCCACAGATAAAATCTCTCTCTCTCTCTCTCTCTCTCTCTCTGAGCTCCAGGGCAAATACCTTATAAAAGAGAATGTTTAACTCTCCTTCCTCTCTTAATTTAATCTAGCACACCTTTTCCTGAACTAGATAAACTAATGCAGATTCTGGTCCCAAATATTGGGTGTAATGCTATAGGTAAGTGAATGTAAATTTTATTAAGTGTTTTGGGTTGTGTTTGTTTATTTGTTTTTAATGCTGGACAGAATCTGTGATCCATTTATTTTAAAACAGATCCTACATTTTTCCCTAGGCAAAACTTTCAGTATTGAGAATGGTAGATTTGTCTATTTTGACATTATGGTAGATTTGTCTATTGAGAATGGTAGATTTGTAAAGGATAACAAAAAATGGTCATTAAGAGCCTAACTAGCTTTGCAAATACCCTGCAGTTATTCTGCTTATGAACTCTGCTGAAATTAATACAAGCTATAGGCAATGGCTTGTGGTAGGATCAGGCACTGTGGTACTTGGTAGTATTCTGATACCAGTGATTTTAAAAAACAGTTCTGTTCCTAATAGGCTATGTCACTTCTGTAATTCTATTCTGTATTTTTTAATTTTTAATTTTTACTTTCTAGGAAATAAATCAAGACTTTTAGGTTGGATTTTGCTAGATAAACTGGAGATCTGTTACTTAAGGTTTCTTTTACATAGATGTAATAGAGACTACTGCATATAAAAAAAATAGTTGGTCCTTTTTATATTTTTCCTATCCTTTTTTTTTACATTTTCATAGAACCTATGTGCATACTTCAAAATAATACAATTAGGTAAATACGCAGTGAATTAAAGGAGATTGTCACAAGTACACATAATCAGGGAGAGGCAGGCAAGCATGAGATGAGACCAAAGGCCTGAAGAATATTCTAAAGCTGCATCAAAATTAGGCAAAATTTGTTCTCTTTGTCATCATGGGAAAAAAAAAAATTAAACCAGAAACAACAGAAATTACAGTCAATAAAGAAATTATTGGAGTTGAACATGCAAACTGATGTTCTTTCTCACCTGAATAGTCTTTATTTCTGGGAATGGACTACTTGGACTGAGGGAAAACACTCTGGTACAGAAGAACCAGTCAAAAAGAAAGAGCTAACAGAGCTGTTCCTCTGCTTTCGCATCTCATCAAGTTTTTTAGCATCTCAGGACCAGAGTTTCACTCCTGGTCCCTAAAGCCTTGCAGAGTCAGGAAATGCTGGCTCTGGGATTGTTCAGCACAATACTTTAAGCTTCTTCCAATTTTCAGGTGTTTGTCCAGGCTTCTCCACAAACTAAATAGCCCTGCTGCTTAACGCCTCTTTGAACACAGTGTTCACTATATCCTATTAGGTCCACTGTTAGCCTGTTAACCACGGAATTTCTAGCAAAAGCAACAATCCCTCACCCTAGCAACCACTCCCAGTGAACCAACCGCCTCCACCACTAAGCAAGCAGACAGCTGGAATGCAGGTGAGTGTCCACTTGTGGATGGGAGAAGGCAGAGTTTATGTCCTGCTTTGGCAACCAGCAGCTCACCACTCCTTGTATACGACTTGTAGTGACCCAGAAAGAAGAACGGGAAGCCACAGAGACTGTCTGCATCCTGTGGCAATGTTGCTCAGATGCTTTCCTGCAGTAGTTGAGAGGAGAACAAGAAAGCAAAAAAAAGGAATTACATCATTTAATTATAAAGGTACAACAGAGTAGATGAAGAAGTTGCACAGTAACCAGAGTCTGTTCCATTTAGACAATTACTACTCAGAGGACCTTTCATCTTGTCTTTGGAAGGCTGCCAGTTAAACCTGACTGGATGAAGCTCTGCTGCCTGCCATTGGAATCCAATTTTATTTAAAAAAAATTAGAATTTACAATGACCTTCTTATTTCAACCCTCCTTTTACCTTCCTTCTTCCCCCGAGATCCGTGGAACTCATAGTAAATCCTATTTTTAAAACATTTTATTGTGAGCATACTTAGCCCATGCCACCACTGAAAAAAAAAACTCCAAGTAATTCCTGTGCAGCCTACCGCCACCTCAAATAATATGCAAGATTTCTGGGATGAAAGCATTCTCTGTTTTGGTTTGTCAGATACAACTGAGGAAGACAGGCTTAACAGGACTACTCCAGCCGTCACTAGGGATTATTTATACACAAATGGAAAAGCCTGAAGAGAGGCTACTTGCAGCTATCCCTAGGACTAAAATGATTTATTTTTGTAAAACTGCTCGCAATAGTTTGTGATGCTCTGCACTGGACTTTTAAAATGAAATGGGTTTGCCAGGTGAATTAGGACAGCCATTTTTTCATGTATCCTGCATACATTGAAGAATCCAAATGCTTTGTTTAAAATCTGTGCTTGAAATCCCAACAGTTTTCCAAATGATCGCTTTATAACAGGGACTTTATTGAAGTCTTGATTCTGATCCTAGTGAAGTCAATAGTAAATGTTTTATTGAACGTGGTGATGCAGCAAGTTCAGGCCTTTAGTGTTTCCTTTGAGGTTAAAATTGTCCCTGGGTAGGAAGGCCAGTGCAAGGTCTGTGCTCCCTCCTGTCACAGCTGGAGTTCTGCTGGAGGCCTCCAGCGAAATTTAAGCATTTGAGTTGAATCTTAGGCTACCTAGGTATTCAGCCTTTGCAGTTTTTTTTATGCCATAATTATTCTTATTCTGTTGATGTGAGACTGGAACTCAAATAACTGAGATATGGCAAAAACATCCTCTTGTTCAGGGATTTTCTAAAATCATTTAGTGGATGAAATCACTGGTTCACGTGTGTGAGTTCCAAGAGGATTTGGCCGATCATATTCTGAATAAGCAATTTTAATATTTTAATTGCATCAAATTTAAATAGCAATTCATTAAAAAAGTTTCTTTACCACAAGTAATGAGAACCTGACACATTCCTTTGACACATCTGAGATAATTAGTTTGATAATATATATCTGCTAAAAATACTAAGAACATATATGTAATTTAACAGAGCCTCTACTGTTTTTAATCATGTTTTTTTAAAGGGCAAATTTCAATCAAGCTGTTGGCTTTCAAGCAAAATTGCCAGTGAAGACAAATGGAAATTTTGCCTGAGTAAAAATGATGGGATCATGCCCTTCTCAAGAGAAACTGATATTTGCAGAGCTGCCTTCAGGACTGCATGCTTAATTCATGTTCATTTAATTGGACATCCAAATCCCTTTGAGAAATCTCAGCATTTTTATCCTTTCTAACTATTGCTAAAAAATTTTCTCAAAGTGTGGAGGAAAGGTTTAGTAAGTGTTCATATGTGTTCTGTTCACTGTAAAAATAAAAATTTGAAGGATTATTTTGCTCAAATAGAGATGAAACGGTCTGAACTCTTTTGTCATCTCCTGCAATAAAAAATCCACATTAATATTTCTTTTTTGTATTGAAAAAATATTTCTGTGCATTCAGAAAAACTTTAAGAGGGTAATGAGTTCATTAACTATTGCAGAACCAGTAAAAAAGAAGCCTTTATATTTTGTAGGTTTTGCAAAAATAATGGTGATCATTTATAATGTGAGTTACTTGATGGCTCATTGCTCACAAAGTGTTGCTGGAACCCTTGACTACACATTCACCTCTTTAAGAGCAAAAGAAAGAAATGAGATGGTGTTTCCAAGTATTTATTAAGGAATAAATAAATAAAACCTGTTGATTCTGGAATCCAAGTGCCCTTAACAGATCATTTGGAATAGGATCCATTTAAAAGAAAAGAATATACTCTAACACACTTTCTCTGCAGGAGAGGAATCAGACTAAAAAATGGAAATTTCCCCATTTTCTTTCTCATAAAGCCTAATTCTTCCATAAATAAATATTCAGAAATGCCCAGCTGAGCCTGCTGAAATCATAATCCTTTGTAGATAACTACCAGAACAGATGAAAGAAAGGTAGTACTGCAGTTAGGGCAGGGGCTTACAAAGCCAGAATTCAGTCCACAGTCTTTCTTCATGACCTGAGGCAAGTGACTAAATCTCTCATACCTCAGCTCAGTAGCAGTATAATAGGGATTTCGTTCACTATTATTAATACCAGTTAGCGTCCTACCCTCGGATTTATGAGCCTTAATCATGGATCAGAAATCATGGATCAGAAAAACGTCCCTGTCCTTCTGACATGTGGCTGCGCTTTAAATATTGGCGAGTAACGCAGCCCTGTGAGGGAGTACAGGGAGACTACAAAGTAATTATGTTCGGCGTGAGCAGTAGTGGTTTTAGAACACCAGGAGACAAACCACGTTTCTGTAAGCACCACAAAACGTGGGATTCCTACAGGAGTTGTAAAGAGGGATAATGAATTAAAAGTGCGGATGTTTACAGGATGGTCTTCCAAAGACTGAAGGATGGCACCAGAAAAATCATGGGTCATGTCTGCCTGAAGAATTGATAAGTAGGTGATGGGCATTGACCTCTTTGGTTGACTGTAGGAAGAAGCTGACATTTCCTTAATGAAGACAAGTAGATTACACTAATGAGTAGATATGGGGACAGCAGTCTACAGCTGCTAAGAGAAATGGCGTGATCAGAGTGATGTGTTAGCAAAATGATATTTCTAGCAGCATCCTAAATGGATATAGGGAGGGCAAGACCACATTTGTAAAGGTCAGAAAAAGAAATATTGAAGTAATAAAGGCATGAAGTGATGAGAGCCTGGACGGTGAAAGAATATGCAAACCTTAAACATCCCCTGGATCTATGTATGTAATGAGAGATACGAGATGAAGATGTTGCTTCAGTTCTTGACCAGAACAACAAGGAAAGTAATAGCATTGTCTGTGATGATCAAGAGAGGGATTGCTGAAAGAAGGAAGAAGAGCACTAGGAGCTCTGTTTTAGTTATGATAAGCTGAGTTTGATATATGTATGTCTGTAAGGGAGTATTAGAGATACTGCGGGTATGGACCTAGAGAGACAAGTTTATATTAGAGGAGTGAGCCTGGAAATTGCTACATGGAGTTCATGGGGAATCTATGTTTGTGATAGAAATTATCAAGGAATAAAATACAGAAAGAGAAAAGCCCCATGGAGAGAAGAGAAGTATCTTCTGGAGGGCACATGAAAGGAGCAGATTCAAAAGTGGTGCAAGAAAAGTGAGTAATGTCATGATAACTGAAGAAAGACACCACTTCAGGTTAAAGCAGCATAGGAGACTACTGCAGGTAGCTGATATGTTGCAGCAGATGAGAACAGAGGATTCAGACTATGCTGAAAGTTGCTCAGTACGTTAAGTAGAGATTTTGGCAGCAGCAGTTGCAAGGGAGAGGAAGCTGCACTGAACTAGTGGGGAGGACTCCAGGCAGTGTTTGTAGCTGGCATATTCAGAGAGTTTGGTGATGAAAGGGAGGATAGGAAAAGACATGGCATTTATAGAGGAAAATAAATGTTTTAAGATGAATGGTGTTTGTGTTATGAGAGTAAAGAGACAGAGGGGCGTGAGAGGTCAAGGGGAAGACAGCACAACAGTGTCCATAAGGAAAGGCAGGAGGTAAGGTAAGACTGGCTAAGTGGCAAATAAAAGAAAGGAAGAGAGCCATGTAGGAGGTTTTTCACCTGCAGGAGAGAAGAATGAAGAAGGAGTTGTAGGAGGGGAAGAGGAAGCAGAAGGCAAAGCTGTTGGAAGAAGAAAATCATGGCTTGTCATTTTTCTCCTGGAAAAACTGGGTGAAATCCTGTGCAACAGCTGAAGTAGGGACTGAGGAGGCGGGAGGGTCTGAGGAATGAGCCAAATGTGGCAAAGAGGTGATTGTGACTGTGAGTTTGAGATTTAACTGTGCTGAGCTGGAGTAGTAAGTCTAGGACACAAACAGAACTGAATGGGGAAACAATGCATTTATAGTGGAGAAAGTTAGCCAGGCAGGAGGGTTCCCATTAGGGATGCTCTGCTGTGTGAGATGTAGCAGAGACCAACTGGAATGGATCAGCTGGGATTTGGGGTAGCAGGGCAGGAACAGCTAGAGAATGCAGGGCAAGAGATCTGTGAATGAAAGGATGCACCGTGGATAACATCAGCATGTGGAGAAAGGAGAGGAAAGATAAAGAGGGTGACAAAAGACTGAGAGTAGGCAAGAAGTACTTAAAACTGATCATCTGAGGTGACAAAAAGGCCAAGAAGGCTTAGTGTGAAGGAGGTGGCCAGTGGTTGTTGAAGAAAGAGTCCAGGGGATGGTCCAAGCTGTGGAGAAGAAAGATGGGGGGAAAGCACAGGGTCTAGTATAAAGCCTTGCCTTTTGGTGACTGATAGGATCAAACAGAGTTTTAGACTGAACAGAGGAGACATTAAAACATAAAGCTTAAAGGGCAGAGAGGTCATTACTGCTGACTCTTCTATGATGCAAGTTTATCCTGGGTAACCTTACAGAGATGTCAGCATGGCTCTCCCGAGAAGAATTCAGCAGGTTTGTCCAATGTTTGGAACAACTGTTCTACAGTCTCAGCTTGAACCTCCAGTGAAGATAAACAAATAAAATTTTAAGCATTAATTCAGGATATTTTCCACAAAGTGGTGTGTCAGTGTGCATGTGTAGAAAGGTATTTGCACAGCTGGGGGTTTTTTTGGAAAAGGTTTTTACATCCCGTTTTACCTCCATTCCAGTGCCCTCCATTCCAGTTACATTCTGCAAGTAAAAGTGTCACAATCTCTCAAATAAATGCTAGACCAGCTAGGAAGCCTTGGGTCAGAAATAACTTAGACCCTGTGGCAATCTGGTGCATGCCAACTACTGCTCTGCTGGGCTCATGGTGAGATTTCTCCTTACTGAGTGGCCTGCTATGGTCTGCGCCCACTTCTGTTTCTGACTTCAGTGAAGATGTAACATCAGAACAAGCTGCAGTAACCTGAAGTGCTTTGGGGGTGACAGAGAAGTGGGAAAACCATCACTCATGTCCCCTTAAAGCAGAGCTGGGAGGATTTTTCCGGTATCCTCATCTGCTTTTTTTCAGCAGCTCTACCTCAGTCATCTCTGGAGGGACTCTGCACTCAGCGTTGAGAAGGAAACTATTATGTGGGTGATTATCAGCATCTCTTGTCAGATAGTAGGAAATGCACTCAGGCTTTGAAACTGCTTTATCCCACTTCTGTTCCTTGTAAGTAAGTGTCTTGTGCCCTGTGATTCTTTTGTTTCTTACCATAAGCATGCAAGCTGAAACACCGTAAAGGAATGGAGGTTCCAAGGATGTCCCATGTATACAGTAGTGTGGATCCTCTTAAGAAATCCCACCAGATCGAGTGAAAGACACTGAAAATCTCTTGTCACAGCCTTTATTTAATTCTGAGACCTTTTGTTGGTTTTGAGTTTTAACAGCAGACATTTGAAAAGAGCTTCCTAAGTGTATTTCTAGACCTTCTAATAGGATGAAACAGTTATGCTAATTTTATTGGATAACAAAAGCTATTTGAAAAGATCTTTCTGCCTCAATAGGAATATATGATTCTTGTCTCTGTGTCTTTGTGTCTCCATTAATCAGTGAGTATCTCTGAATATGCAAAAGAGCTTTTATAATGCAGATACCTTTTCTTTCTGCCCAGCAGTCATTTAATGATAAAAATATTATAACAAAACCAACCAAACCAAAGAAACAAAAACATTTTTCAGATGTTAAGGGTATAGATTAGGGTCACGAGACTGAAGAGATGATACTGATTTATGGTAGCTGATGATCCAAGTGCTTTGGGTTGTGTTAGGTACTTAAGTGGTTCCCATTAAGAGAGTATCCAAGTACTGTACTTCTTGATCTTTAACCATAAAGGATTTTGAAGAGTGGAATTATCCCTGTTTTACACAGAGGACAGTTGCTCAACAATCCAAATATCCTGCAGGACAAAAGTTCACATTGGAAAAAAATCTCACTTTTTTAGTCCCTAACCACATGAGCTTGTGTTTTGTGTTAAATTTCATCCCTTTTGTATTCACTAGTCCTCAAGATTGCCCAGTTCTGCTCATACGATGTTTTATAAAGGTTAAAGAGATGGGGAGGAATGTTATGGTGATCAGAGAGACAAAGGAGCCAGCCAACAGGAACAGGGCAAATGGAAAAACTCAAATAGCTTAATGGGCTCAAATTGGGAAGTTGGATAATTTCCATCTCAGACTTCTGAAAGATGTGACATTGCAAATCCAGTAAAAAGGATTTTCAATAAATCTGTCTAATTAGGGTGGTACATTAGGAATGAAAAGTAGCAAATCTATATTTAAAGAAAGGAGCAAAAGTTGTCTGGGCCACAGTGGACCTTTTAGTTTGATCATAATAATACCAATAATACTGTTTAAAGTAAGTTCTAAAGGAAAGATTAATTAAATGCACGGGGGAAAAATGAAATCAACATGCAACGTATGTTTTCCTATTTGAACTGTGCCAGACTACCGTGCCATATTTTGCTAGGAAGATAACTGGGGTTTGAGATAAGGAAATGCCTTAGACCTAAGTTATCAGGATTTTGGTAAAGGATTTTATATTCTGCCCCTAAGGAACTGGGTTATTTCAATGTTAAGGTAATTAGTACACAATTTACAGTGTGTTTAAGGAACTGACCAAAGGAAAGCAAAAAGTGCTGAGAGAGGGAGTTTCAAGATAAAGGTCAACAGAAGAGTTCCTGAAGAAGGCGACCGACCTTTTTTAATAATATCATTAGTGATGCTGGAGCAGGGTCTGTAAGAGGAGGTGACAGCTCTCATTGGGCTGGGCACAAAGGAATGAACTTAAGACATTTGCTGCTGCCCCAAGAATGAGACATTGCTTGTATATATTCCAGAAGTCCTGGAATATATACAAGGAACTGGGTACTGTTGAGGACTGGGTGACAGGAAAGTTGTGAAATTTCTTTCTATGTAAACTTTTGGTCCTGGAGAACATGTTTACACTGTTGACTAAATACCCTCTATGTTGCAGACTGGAGTTCTGGTCCTCCAGACATCCAGGCTATGAGGACATCTGGGCTCAGATGCCTTCTCGCTGGGCAGGTACTGCAGAGGGTTTCCTTTCAGGGTGGGAAAGGCACATACCTGAATCTCACCCTAAGCTCAGTTGGGATGTAGCCACACCTTAGCAGGGACAAGGGGTTCATTAAGGTGCACATATCTTGAAGTGCAGACAGAGAGCAGCAGAACCATGGCCAGAAGAAAGGCAGATGTGACTGAAGAACAGAGCTAGCTGGATATTTCAAGAAGAGAAGTGTTAAAGTCATGGGCAAGGTGTAAATCAAGCCTTCTCTGTTACAATCTTTGCAATTTTCGTCAACCACCTGTGATGAAGATGAATTCCAAGCAGGCCTGGAGTGGGATTACTAATGTGAGAAAAGTAATGAAAGATCTATTTTAAACATAGAATTGTTATCCAGAAGAAAAGGAGTTAAACACAGGAGAGGGGGAAGATGTGCTTAAGCTAAGGATGACATTAGCAGGGAAAACGGTGTGTGTGAGGGCCATGAATACAGGTAGGCTAGAAGCTGTGCTGAAGTTGGTCTCTGGAAAGAGCAATGAGGCCACAGCACTTCAAACAGGTTTTTGGAACCATTACACGTGCCAACGGTTCATCTGGCTTGGAGGTATCACCGAGGTTAAGTCAGCCTACTCCCTGTGTCAAAACTGCTTCTGGAAAGAAAAAAGACAAGTTATTGTCATAGGAGACTCTCTCCTGAGAGACACAGAAGTTCCCATATGCAGACTGGACCCAATTCTTAGGAATGCCTGCTGCCTCCCTGAGGCACAGGTTAAGGATGTGAAGACAAAGCTTCCTGACCTGTTACAGCCCTCGCATGATTATCCATTATGGATTTTTCAGGTGGGCAAGTGAAGAAGTTGCAACATGAAGTCCAAAGAGAGACTTCAGGGCCTTGGAATAACTGGTTAAGGGATTGGGAGCACAAATAGTGTTCTCCTCTATCCTTCTAGTTGACACAAGGGCTAGTGATGTCTTAGAAAGAGAGATTATGACTTTTGGAAAAAGGGGCAGGCAACTCCTTAGGACTACAAAGACGTTGTGAGGTTATGCAGTGAGGAAATTGGAAAGGCCAAAGCCCAACTAGAATGACTTGATGATCTTAAAGGTCTTTTCCATCCTAAACATTTCTATGATTCACACTTGCCTTGCAATGCTATGCAAGAAAAATGAACACAGTCCTTTTTAGTGCTATGTCCTTGTGAAACTTGCCACAGGATGGTGAAGGATTAATTTATTATTACTATTAATTCCTCTTTTGTCTTACCGAAGGAGGAGCATATTCAGCTCTGCATCAAGCAGGACCTGATGGAAGAGCGTTCATCACCAGCCTGCCTGATACCAGCCACAGGTGTCTGGTGAGAGGGAAGAGACCTAAGGCAAATCCAGTTACACCATGTCTCATTCAGATCTGAGCCTCACTTTGTTTCCTTCCTGTGACACCCCCCCACATCCAGGAAGGACTGGGGATGTGGAGTCTGTGCACTTAATGCACACTTCAGCCAGCTTTCCTTTAGATAATGTAGTTAATAGGGACTTTGTTTCCTGGCTCCCTCATCTGCTTTCCATTTCGGATTGCCTTAGCTCAACAACAGCAAAGGGCTGTTAGATTCTCAGCTATTTGTATTTGTAAGCCAGGAGAATGTAGAGCCCTCAGCTTCTTCATTAAAATAGTTTATATAAAATAAAAGAGAATTTGCGTACTATATTTAAACGTTTGGAATGGCTGGCAGCAGCGAAATTAAACTCTTATTTGCACATATTTAAATTACCATGAGATATGTGTTTCAGTTCACAAAACGTTCAGCCATTTGGCTGGTGATGCTGGGTGAGTTTTTGTATAGCAGGAAGGATTTTGTCCCAAGATCCACCAGCTTATGAATGCTAAAGGCACCCACTCTGGGCTTTGTTCAGTTGTGTGGAGCAGCAGACCACAATTCTCAAAAAACTCGTTGGGAAAAGTCTTACAGAGAACATAAAGGCTCCACAGCACTAAAGGTAGGAAAACATCATCTGGGATAGCCTTTTTGGGCTATAGTTAAGCTCTCAGAAAAGGTGGAAGCCTGGTTGCATCAGTGTGGAGCAAGACAAGCGGAGATCTCTGCCTGTCTGGAAGTTCAGAGAACCTTACCTGAGAGTCAAAGTAGCAAAGCTGCCTTCTGCATTATTGGCAGAAACTGTTACCCAGCTCTGTGCCTTGGTACCTGGAGAAGGAGGGTTTTATCTATAGTGGATCAGAGAAGGAATTTTCGTTTTTTACTTCTATTGAGGAATGACTCCAGTCTTATGAAAGCATCCCCTTTTCTGCTTGAAGTGAACTGTACAGGATGGTGGCAAAGACCAAGGGAGGGAGATTGGACATTGATGGCATTGCCTCTATGGGCATGTCACATATGTGGGAGCAGCTGGGTGTGAGGTCCTCTGCCTGTGTGCTGAGCTGTGTGACTGTGAGACAGCTGCTTTTTAGAAGACTTGTATCTATGGCAGAGGGACTCTACAGTAAGCCACTATACACTGCTTAGGGTTTAGAACAAGGGCAGAGGAAAGTGTTTGTCTTTACTCCTCTATGTAGACTTGAGCCATCCTTTTGCCATGAAATAATATTCTGTGTCTAAGAGGAAAAAGGCATCCTTTTCACCTAGTGTCCTGAGAAACCTCCAGTTTTCAAATGCTATTCCTTGTAATTCATTGATTGTGGTGGGAAATGTAGTCACAGACTGCTGGCAGTGGCATCAGCTTTGTGGGGATGAGAGCAGGACACAACTGTCTCACTGGCCACTCCATAAGGTCCGTGTTTCCCAGTGATGAAGTGACTGCAGAGTGGAGCTGTGCACTGCCTTGGCCTCGGGACTTGGAAACTTCTGTGTGGAGAAAGCACAGGGACTTGTTTCATGCAGGTTTTTAAACAGGAGGTTTCATGGGGAAAACTGTAGCAACAAGTGTCTTCAAGGGAAGGAGGGAGAGGCTACTTGAATGGTTGGAGGGAGGAAAGGTGTCTATCTGTGTAAGTGATGGTGTCTGACAGTGATGGTGCTACAGGGCCATCTGCTTCTTCCCCAATCTTTCTGTCTTGTCCCTGCAGTTAGGAACCCCATTCTGTCCTTACTGGTGTCCCCTGCACTCTGTGCCACACCAGAACTTGTGGCACATCTTTCCCCTACTTGTTCATTAGTTATCGTTAGCATCCTGCCTGTGGCACAGCAACTAATTGCATTGTCAATGCCTTCAAATGAAGAAGCAGCAGCAGGGGCAGATGAACTCTTCAGCACCAAAGCCGTCTTTGCCTGTGCATCACTCCAAGAGTACAAGTACAAAGAGAGAGAAATGGGAAAGAAGCAGGACGTAGTGGAAAGTTGCCTGCAGTGCTGAGGCATGGGCAGGCCTTCAGGCCCAAGCTCTGCTTCACCTGCAGCCGTCCTTTCTTTCATCTGAGGGGTCGTGGTGTCCGTTTGATGGTGTTACTGAGGTGTAGTTTTTGGCAGACAGCATTAGGATGATTGTACTGACATGTCTTCTTTAAAGATTTTTCTTCCTTTGAATGTAGCTCATGGCATTTTGGGAGTTTCTGAACCTGAAATTTGAGGTTACCTGCACTTGATTGCTGTGGTTGGGTGGTGCATTGTACCTGTCACCTAGAAAATTGAGTTGGTTGAGTGTTCATCTTGGGCATGAGTTAAGCACTGAAATATGTCCTCTGAGGCCTAAGACTTTTCAGGCTGCTTGTGATAATGTTTATTGCATGTCTCAGAGGGCACAAATCGCCCCATTTCTATCCATCCTGGTGGCAATTTACACCATAGCAGGACTTGGTCCTAACACTTAGGGATCAGATATAAGCACTTCTCCATTCATTTCAACATTTTCTTTGAACGGGTTTTGGTCTGTGCTAAGTGCATTTTGACCTGCATCACTCCTCTAGAGCAGGAGCTTGTCATTATGCATGGCTTTGGAAGAGGCCACAGGAACTTTATGTTAGATTTGGTGGAATCTGGTTGGTGAATGGGTACCAGGGTCATGCACCCAGGACCCTGTCAATGTGCCAATGAATTAACCAGGGCCATCAGGGTCCACAGACTGGGCTGCCTATAATGGTGCAATTTCACATCCATAACATTTGTCATAGAACCCACCCCTTCAGGCACCCAGGCAGGTCAGTGCTCCTGAGTTTAAGTTTTAATTTGAGTGAGAAAGTTTCGGTCTCTCTCAGCTATGGCAATGACCTTCAAAGCTGACATCACAGTTTAAGCATCTGGTGCACAGATATTTGAACCAGAAGGTAGAGGCAACATGTAAAAATATGGATGTGAATAGAGGAAATACGTCAGGAGTACTCCCTATAATCTTTAACAGTTACTTTTACTGTCAGGCTGTTTGGTTTCAAAGGCTAATATCAATTATTTTTCCTTTGTTTCTAAGGGCCTGGGAGCTGAGAAGTGACTCCTCTGACATTTCAGTATATTGCTGTAAAGAATATGAAGAAAATTTTCACATGAAACATGTAAGAGCCAGAGTTTACCCATCACAGATGCCAACCTGGTTTCTAAGGATTTAAAAAGGCCTAGTGTCTGTCACGGTGTTTTGTTTGATATTTTTCTGTTGATATCTTGTCTTTGTAGCTTTTTCATCTGCTAATTAATGTATGGCTGTATATACTGGTCTTTCAGCTGCACTTGAGCTTTATGTTAGACGCAGTACTTTGTTTTTTCATTATTCTTATGGTTGTATTTAAATGTTTAGAAAGATAAGTCAGAAATATGTTTGCAGCTCTCATGGCTTAAGGAAACTTTACTGAAGGGAACCAGGGGAAAGCAGAGATGCAGTGGGTGCCTGAGCACCTAGGCAGCCTGAAAAAATGACTTGACAAGGTGATCACTGGCATCTGCCATTCATTTCACTGGAGCATCACATTTCAAACCAGGAGGTGACAATTCAGCTTCAGTGATGAAGGGGAGGTCAGTGTGGGGTTGAAACCACTGGGACTGAAAGCTTGGAGCTGTGGAGAAAAGAAAATGGCGGCAAAAGTAGAGGAAAGTTACGCAAAGAGAGAAGGGCAAGAGAGGAAGAGAATGGAAGCACCAGTAAGGAGAAACAGCAGTGGCTAGAAGGGGATCGGGTCTTGTTGAGTATGAAGGCCAGGCCTTGAACAAATATTGAAATGACAGAAGGTACATAAAGACCATGTTTTTCCTTTGGCTGTTAGCAAACTGTTCACTGACAGCCTGTTTGTGAAATGTATGGAGAGACTCTGAACTCCAGTCTTGTCTGTGAACCAGATTCGCTGTGAGATTTTTCTGTCAAAGATGCATTTGGGTCCTTGCTGTAGTAGGGGCAGGACAAGGGTATATCTGTGACCAACCTCTTGAATCTTGAAAGGGTAATTTCATCTGCCACTTACATCCTTGCAGAGCCTCCTTGGGGGCAAGTCTTCCAGGAGAGCACTGTTGATCAACAGTGTAAACAATGATAGCGTAAACAATGAGGAAGACTTGTCTGAGGATAAAAAATTCCCAGAAACTGAAGCAGGACCCAGAGTCCTTTGGAAAGCCCTACATATAAATATCTTGTTTAGTTAGTCTAATAAAGGTATTACTAACAGTGCTGCTTGGAGGATTTATTGGGGGATTTCACTAAGACAGTGTTAGCAGTGGAATTATAGTCATTCTCTGGTAAGACCTTGTCAATGCGAGAGAAAATAACATTGATCCAATCAGAGATATTTTACAGGATCAATGTAATATTCCTTTGCATAATCACAACTGAAGGATTATGGGCCTGTGCTGGGAGTGATGAAGGATCACTTGACAGATCACAGCCTCATTTGTTCTCATCGTTTTAACTGGTGAAGTACGGGCAGTTTTTAAAAGTGTGCATCTGTATCCCTGTGTCTTAAATACATCAGAACTCTTTTGGGGCACAGGCATTATATATTCAGTCTATTGCTTTTAGACAATATTTTGGGCTGCATACATTTTTCATCGCTGAGCCCTTCTGAAGCATCTTGGTATGACCTTGAGACAATTCCCTCTGCAATCCAGGAAACCGATGTAGACGAAATGGGAAATGAGGCCCTGAGGTGGGCAGGGAGGAGGAGAAGACAAATCAATATACAGCATGAGCCTTATAACCCAAACATCGTAAGGGACTCAGAATAAGTTTGTCTGATTGAGTTTCGGATAGTGCAGCAATTCCTCCAGGGGGATAGGAGCATTGCAGACAACAGTGAATTCAGGAGGCTCAAGAGCATACTGTGGTGTGCTGGGAATTTTTTATCCTCAAACAAGTCTTCCTCATTGTTTACACTATTATCTTTGCATTTTTCAAGATCCCAGGACTGCTCCATTGCTTTAATGACAGCTTTGTCACGCATTGTGGAAGGCCTAAATCCCTCTACTGCCTGCAGTTTCTCAGATATTCCCTTGGCTTTAGTGAGGCTTCTTCTGCTGGGGAAGAGAAGCAGTGTGTTTGATAGCTTCACCACATTTGACTGACTGGTTCCTTAGGATTTGCACATACATCTCAGTGAAGGATGGAAGGGGAAAGTGGTGGCTGAGGTGCAGAGCAGTGGCTCAGCTCACTGATAATATCAAGTGCCGTTCAAACTCCAATCTTGTGGTTTCAGATGACTTCAACTGCAGGGCTGCAAAAGTTATCTGGGGAAGAAAAAACAGCTATTACAAGTGACATTTAAAATTAGATGGGGGACAGCTCTCGTGAAAATACAGCAGGCATTAGCTTGTTTCCATCGGGGCGAGGACAGATAACTGAGCATGTCCTGTCTGCCCTCATGGGCAGAGTATAGCCTGGATCAAAGCACACAGCTTTGCTAGGAGGCTGTGACTAGCACAGAACACGAGTACAGAGCAGTATGTGAGAGGACGCAGGAGCCTTTTGGCATTAACCCCTTCAAACAAGTTCAGGCCAGGGACAAACCCCTCAGGAGTCTGTGGTCTTTGCAGCTTTGCCTTGCACCAAGAAGCATGGGAAGGGGAGGAGCCGAGAGCAACACAGACAGGTTGTAGCCTCCAGGCAGCACCAGTGTGCCTGGCAAAGCCACCTTGTTGGCCTTGTCCATGGAGGCTCATGTTTGGCAATGCAGGTCTTCCACAGCCATCACTGTGGGGCAATTTATGGAGGAAGACTGGTTTGACAGCTCCCCCTTGCTCTGCCTGGTGCCTCCTGTGCCCTGTGGCACGTGGTGGGGAAGCAGCCACCCATCCCCTCCTTGTGCACACTGTGACTCCCTGCACTGCTACACCTGTGTGGGCTCTTGATGCCCGTGGGGAACTGCTCCTGCTTTGCTGATGGCCATTTCCATAGGACCTGGGTAACTGCCTGTAAGCCCTGGAACGTTGCCATGGGTCTGGCACTGTGGGTGGGACCAACACGACAAAACAGGCTTGGGTTGCCAAAATCATTAAGTGAGAGTAACTGTGATGCCGTTTTATTTTTTTTTTCCTTGCTACCTGGAATAATCAGTGATCAGATTGCTTCTACAAAATGCAACACCAGGAAGTAATGGGTGATAGTAATCACTTACTGTATCAGCTCTGGCCACTGCAGCCCTTGGATGAATTTAAATCCTTGCAATCCACGGCTGCCTGTCTGTTGTTCTTGCAGTGAGCCTGTAGAAAATCCATATTAGAATGAGGTTAGGGGTTGAGACTTAAACCAAGAAAAGCATGAACAATCAGAGCAAATCCAGGCTGATAGTCTGTTCTTCGTTGCGTAAGTTTAGGATGGACCCTTATATATGATTTTTATTTTAACTCTCAGCATCCTGGTGCTGATGAGCCTCCTTAGATCATGGATATTTCTGGACTGTGCATATTTTCATGCTAGTGGATCCATAGGCATATGATGAGCATACCACTGTAATTTGCATTTTAAAGTAGTCTTAAATAAGTTCTCATGTCTGCAGCTGGGCTTTGAGAGGATCGTGTTCCCTGGAGTTAGCCCAGGGCAACGTGCTGAAGATCACACATAGCTTTTACTCTGTTCCTGCTGAAGCAAAACTGCTTTTAAGTCCAGGGGAGTAAAGTCAGCCTTGCTGAAGTCAGAAGCAAACATGCCTTTGACTTCAGTGGGACACAGCTTTTGCCCAGCATTAATTTTTGCTTGTGAAATGTCTCGAGGAAGAAATGGAGAAAGGCCTTCTAAACCAAACCTCCCAGGGACTTACTAATCACTCCTTCTTGCACAGGTTCACTGCCATGTGAATCCCCTGAAATATTACCTTGAGTGGAGCAGGAAGTTTGCCTAGAGAAAATGACCTACATACAAGGCAAGTGCCACGTAACACTTGCAGTTAACATTTTATTTGTTAGTGTAATAAAAGCATGTCAACAATTCAGTCTTGCCAAATTCCATTTGCCTCTTTGGCTGGGATATGTATTTTTTTCCTGAGGAGAGAGTAAAATTATGTTCATTTGTTTCTTTACTATGCTCCTGGCAAGGAGGAAGATTTTGTGCCTGGGGTGATAAATAAATGTTTGAGTGAATTTTTTGAGGTTGTTATTCTGAACCGCTGCCCAAAAAAAGTTCAAGGAAAAATAATCTGAGACTTTCTATCAATTCTTATAACTACCTTTGCAAATAAATATGGTAGGTCTTTCCTAGAATAATCCAATATACCTCTAATATCACTATCTCTGCAGAACTCATTTCTTTTGTGAAAACTGCAAATGTAAACATTCCCTTTCAACCAGTGTCACTCACAAATAAATAACGCAGATCTTCCTTGATGCACTTTGCGTCAAGAAAACAATTTCCATCCTCTTATGCTTGTTACTTTTTCATTTTTCCCAGAGGGATTTGCAGTCATTACGAGTCACTTTCCATTTTGACTTGTAGCCTAAGCAGTTGAACACGAGTGTGAGGCTTCGATAAAAGCTTCTCTCTGCAGTTAAGTGCGACCCCGGTTAATGAGCAGGTAAGGTCGGGCCTTTGGATTTTAACCTCTTTCGGGGGGCTGATCTTCCAGGCTGTTACACGGGCTGGAGAAGCACACCACAACGTCCACGTCACCCAAATTTTTATACCATCCCGCCACAGTAGCATCTGAACACTGATGTGCACATCTCCAGAAGGAAATAGCGGCTCAGAAACTGTCTGGAATAGATACGCCGTGTATTATTAATTACCCAACTGCAGTATCTGTAGTAATATTCATACTATGGGCTCTGTGGCTCTATTCCCCCCACCCTTTTAAGCGCTTCATTTGAATATTGTCATTTATTTTAAGCTGCCTGGTGACGCCCAGGCTCGAGGAGCTTAATTCTGCTGTAGGCAGGGGCAGTTGGGCACTGGTGCGTGCGCGGTCCCTGCCGTCGTGCGGGCTTATTCAGCAAAATGGCCGGTGCGGGCAGAAGATGTGTAAATCAGCGAGTGCTGCAAGAAGAGCACTTAATTGAAGCTTTATCAAGTGCCTGCAGAGCTGACCTCTGAGCAGCAGCTGAACCACAGTTGGGATGGGAGCGAGCCAGCAGCTTTCACTGATGACTAAGCCCGTGTGCTGGGAAAGGATTTGCTTACAAAACTTGCCTGCTTTGCCCATGGGTGGCAGAGGACTGCATAGCTGGGGATGACTTAAATCATTCTGCTTAACTCAGTTAAATTGTTCCTTTCAGCACAGATTCATAGCTTTCAGTACACTTTGATGACTCTACGGTCGTGCACGGGTGGTTTAAGTTAAAGCCAGGCTGCCGACTATCAGGGTCAGCACAGTTCTGACAGCACAGGGGGTGTCAGACCACATGGTGACATGATGGCATGTTCAGGCCTGTGAAGTCTTTTCTTGCTGGTCTGGCATTGGAAGAGTAGATCCAGCATGTTTCCTATCCCTTCTGCGTGAGCATCTCCCTGCTCTGCATGTCTGCAACTGCATATTCAGAGACAGGTAAATATTGAATAGTTGTAAATATTTGCCTGTTGAGAAATGAATCCCACTGAACTGCACAAGTGTGTTATCCAAAATAAAGCCCTGAAGGTTGAAGGCAAAAGGAGGAAGAACTGTGTAACATTTCACAAAGCTGAAAATAATGAAGAACCAAATTAAATTTGAAATAAAATCTAAACAATTTTATGAGGTAATTGGAAACTTACTGACAAGATTTTACTACATGTCTGCAAAAAAACTTGGTGCTGTATATGAGAAAGAAGACTATATTGTTAAAAATTGCAATAACTTTGCTATGAGGGGAAGTAACACTGGCAGGAAATAAAAATTGTGAATGGGCCTTTTCTCACATACAGGAAGAAGAAAAGCAAACACACTGAAATATCTGGAAATCAGAAACCTGGAACGATAAAAGCTATATAGGAAAAGAAGTACAAGAAGGGCAAGCTGTGTGTTGCTGTGTCAATACAGGAAGCAAAGCTCCAAAAGCTATTAAAAACCAGACTCTTCCAAGTAAATTATTATTATGTATTCTGTAATAGCAAAGCATATTAGTGATGGAAATGCTAATAATAGTATTTGTCTTTTGCCAAATGGAAATGATTAAGAAAACCTGTGGAAATCAAGGATCTCTTTGATAATGTTTAATTAATAATAATTTTTATTCTTCTTTTGGGGAAAAAACTAGATGAGATATTCTTACCACGTGATGACAGCAAAATACTTCTTTCTCCAGCAGTAACTTAGACTGACAGAGCAGTTAATAATTTCGGTCATTTTAATTTAATTGATCTGAATAATTTGATACCAAGCATTTTAAAAGAGCTGGTTAAGAAATGTCCAGACTTAATTCCTATAAATGGTGACTTTTAGAATTTGTCAGGATACTGGTGAAATATCAAAGACCTAGAAGAAAGTTGATATCATTCAAACTCTTGAAAAGTGTAAATATAAAAATACTAGAATAAGTAATGTAGCAGCCAATGTAATTAATGAATAAAGTAATAAAGAATTAAATACAGATATGCTAACTAATGCTAATCAACATGGATTTATAACAATAGATCTCATTAAACTAATTTTTGTTGATAAAGGCTTTAGTGTTGATTGAATATTCCTTCTCTTCTTTTAGGCACTTGAATGGGCACCAGATGAAATTTTGATTAATAAGCTACAGAAATCAACATGATGCACATTAAATGGATTTAAAAGCTGGGTAAATTATGGAGTTTAAAATGAAATTTTCTATAGACATAAACCAGATTTCACAGGGTGTTACGGGTAACAGTTCTTTGCATTAGGCTAGTTATCATTTTTATTAAAGAACTAGAAAAAAACCATGACAAAGTGGTCCATAAAGTATATTAATAATAGTTTGGGGAGTAATGCAAACCAGGTAGCTCTGTGGAAATGGTTGAGGAGGGCATGCTTGGTAATGCAAGGCTTATGGAGCTCAGCCAGCCAAGCTCAACAAAGAGAAGATAGAGGGATGGCTTTATCATAGGCTGTAAAACTGCATATGGAAAGGCAACCTGCTCAGAGAGGACTCAGTATCTAGCAGGCAGTTACTGGGTTCATCGTGAGTGGAAGGGTGAGGTTAGACCAGCTGAATTTGAATGAGATATAAGGCCAAAAACAGTTAATGCCTTCCCAGTTAGTGGGGAAGGCATTAACCCCAGGAACAGCTTGCTCTCAGAGGTGAGAAATTCTCCATTGAAAACACCTTGAAAACTTAGATTGTATCTTCTGAACAGAGTTGAATTCAGGACAGTCCCATGGCCTCTACTCTATTGGGCATCTGAATGAATGATCACATTTATGATTTAACATCACATGGAAGTTGTGGCACTGGACAAGGAGTGCCTGACACTCCTTATGTGTCAGCCAAAGGGTTTTCTGCCTTTCCTGAATGTAGATCAAGACTTGGAGTATTTTATGTGTCCAAGTATGCAAAGCCATAAACAAATCCACTTGAAAGCACACATCCCTTCCATACTTTGGGTAACTTGGTGGATCTGGTGTCACAGCAATGCAATAACCTTAGGAATGCTCTTAATGCAGGGCCGTATTCTGCTGCTGCTCCAAGATCAAGCCAAAAGGATTTTATCAACTTCAGCAGCATTTTACTGTAACATAACTCAGAACTGAGTTTACCCTGACAAGTCAGCACTGCCAGTTGTCCCACAAGAAGGGATGTGTTGGGTGATGACAGGAGCAGGCCGTACAAGAAAGAAAGAATATAAGGGAAAGTTAGAGAGGAAGGATAAATGCAGGAAAACTATTAGAAGCTTGACAGAGGCTAGAAAGCAGAGAAACAGGAAAGCTGGATTTTAAGCCATGATTTTGTGTACATAAGAAAAAGGAGGAGAAGTATTGCACAAAAGCAGGGAAATTTGGGAGACCAGAAGAAAAAGAGCATGTATATAAAGGATGGGGAGAGAGAAAAGGAGAGGAAACAGAAACATGTATGTTAGTCTTCGTGATCTTCTGTTACTCACTGAATTATTTATTCTGATATTTGCTGGTATCTTCCTGGCAGCCATTTATTGTCATGATATAAATACGAGCAGAGCCTGTTACTGCTGTTTCTGGAGGGATTTTGATGTTGAATGGCAATGGGCACCTCCCCCACCAACCTACCATTAGGCGATTATGAATTATATGCCAAGTCCCTCTAATAACTGAAGGGAAAGGGCTGCTCAGCACATTTGGACTGTAAATCTCATTTTTTTCTCTTTTGTAGGTCATGAAATGCAGCCCTCTTCTAACCCCCCATGCTCAGATCACAAGCTCCCGCTGCACACAAATTCCTCAGCCTATCCTCTGCAAGGGTGACATTTCACCCAACACTGAACCCCTCAGCATCCTGTGGGCTTGAGATAAGATTGTTATTATTATTGTTTTAAACACAGATGTGCTGCATCATGTCTCTTAAAAATTCCTACGTAGATGTTACACCACATGGGAAAGCAGACTATTAAAAAAACACAGTTGCTGTATTTCAATTAAAAAGCAAGAACTTAATTTTGGGTTTTTTTCCTCCCATAGTCTGCAGAAAGACCCAGGGTACAATTTGCAGGGAATCCACCCTTACTGGCCAAAACGTCCTAAGTGTTCACTGCCCAGTCCTTCTCAAGTAACCCATGTAAGAGAACAAGCCCTTTTGGGCCCCATATTTAGTTCCTGAGCTCCTACATCTCCTGCCCCAGGCACCTGCATTGCAGAAACAGGTTCTTGGCTGCTGCATGAAGAGCTGGTGGCCTCTGGAGAAGATAATGCCATGGTTGCGAGAAGTGAAAAGAAGGGAAGAATCCCTTAAACATACATTAGCTGAACTTTTTGCTTTATGATTGGAGTTGTTTAGTTATTATTCAGGTCAGGGATGGTCAGTTTTGTTTTTGTTTCCTACTGTACTGACATTATGGGACATGCAAGTCAGACCTTGTTTCATTTTGCAAGAGTGAACAAAGTTATGTAAATTCTTAAAAGGAGAGGACACAGGTAAAAGGGAAAAGGAAATTAAAATTACTTGGTGTTTGCTTTGATTTTGGGATAGGCCGTTTCTCTCTCTGGGGAGAAATTCACTTTTCTAACCAACTTTAATCTCTCTTAAATCCTTAAAATAGAGCTCTGGAAGTGACATGGCACATAGGCCTTGCTACTGGCCAGTTTCACCTTATCATATTTGCTCAGAATATTTCCAGCCCAGCAGCGTCACACTGCTGACAGCCCTGCACAAGCTCCAAGATATTTCCTTGCTTGCAAATTAAGTTTTCCCAGCAAGACACCCTGCTACTTCAGTTATCATCAGTGGAGAACGGATGTCCTAAGGGACTCAGAAGGGACTATGCAGTCTCTCACCCATGGGTTTTAACTTGACCTTGCTCGCATCACTAGTGACCAAAAGTCATTACCATAAGTGGCTTACGTGAAATCTATTGGTCTCAGTCAATTATTAGCAGACAGTTGTCTGCATTACCAAACCACCATCACAAACGGAGCTTTTTTTGGGAAATCTTAAGCGTAGTCAGGGTCAGTATGGCTGGACTGAAACCTCAGCAAAAGCGCAAGGAGAACAGGCTTTAAGTTTTGTGCTTATTCACTTTCAGTAGAATGGAAATAACACAAGCTGTAAAATAGCTGTAAAAGCTATTTCAGGTCTGCATAAATTAGAGCAGTCTCTGGGGTTGCTCTGACTTAACGCATGGGATGGTCGCAGTCCCCAGACAGCCTCCATCTTCGGAAGATACCAAGGTGGCAAAAAGCCTCTCTGGCAGCCTCTGCCCCACCTCTGCTGAGGCAGAGCAGAGACTGGCAGCCCAGGCTGTGCTCAGCACATCGGTTTTTGGTCTCCACAGGGTATCACACTGTGGACAAATAGGGATGCTGTCTGGTCTTTCCGAGCCATCGAGCATCATCAGCCTCGCTGTGACTACCCAGAGGTACTCGGCTCTGCTGGGGTACAGATGGGGTGAGATGCAGAGCCAGAGCTGTGGCCCAGGAGGAGGGGGAGCAGTTGGGCTGTTTTGCTTGGAGCTACAGGCAGCTGATTTTCAGTCTGGGGAAGGCTTGCAAGAACTGATATGGAAAGTCAAAATAGCTGATTTTTCTCAGAACCAAAACACCAGAGTAGACATTCAGTTTGAATCAGCTGAAAACCCCTGTTTGGTAACTGAGATATTTAATTTTGATTGTGATTTATTTATTCATTTATCTTGGTAAGCAGGTATTGACTACTGCCTGCTGTTAACCCCCCAGAGCCTCCTCTCTTTCACCACTTCCTCTCCCCAAGCCCTGACAGTTGAACCGTGCAGGGCAGTGGGAAATGCCTTCTTGGAGGCCAACTCTTTGCCATTACTTCATCATGTCTTTATGGCTTTCCTTACAGTGGGGGAGAGCTTTGCTCCATACCTGCACTCTGGCTGCTTCTGCAGCTGTGTGTAGTATTACAGTCACGGGTACATTAAAATTCATCCCAAAACATTAAAACTGAACTCCAGCATGAGATTTCTAGCAAGGGTCCAAGCAGAAAGCCTAGTCCCCAGTTACAGACAGTGTATCTCATTTTGAGTTGACAACTGTGGTAAGGAGAAAGACTGCCTCAAAACATAAAATCTAAACAGTGAAAGAATTATGGAGGTATTCTGTTTTCCTTATTTTGCCAAGAAATTCAGATTGCCTTGTCTGCAATTGCACAAAAATCTGAGCTAGAGCTGGAAGTGTGTCCAAATATCTTGACCCTTAGTCTTATGCCTTAGCTATAAAAGCATCCTTCCTTCCTTAATAGGACAATAGTCTACCCAGGGAATGAAAAGAAATGAAGACTCTCATCTCCAGTATTATAATCCCGAATAAAGCCTCCAGTCAATGTGATCAGATAGAAAAAAGAAGGATGATGTCTCTGTGACATGGTTGAATTACTGGCATTGCAGAGCTGGTCCAATTCTTTTTTCATAAACAGTAAGCTTATGAATTTGGGGCAAAATCAGAGATTTTTGTGATTTTTTGTCATGTGTAGTGACAAAATAGTCACTGCAGAGTTAGAGGGTAAGGAAGAGTGAAGGGAAACATAGAGGTGAAAAATTATTTTTTTTCAGCACTACAAATATAATTGTGGAAATTGTGACAATTTTTAGTATTCTTAAAATAGACTTTAATTTTTTAGGGAATATTTCTCCAGGAAAAATTGATCCAGATAAAAATATTAAAAACCAGAGCATTTCATTATGGTTTAATGAAATTGAGTTGACCTAAAATGAATTTCCTGTCTTATCATTTCACTAAAAATTTTAAAAATTTTATTCAGCCTGATTGGAATTTAATTTTTCTTGATTTTTCTATTTAGCCAACTGTATCTGATGCATCATTCTTTACTAAAACAGCATCTTAATTTTTGCTAGTTTGATCTTGCACAATTGAATGTGAAAGCAGACAAAAATTATTTAAAAATTAAATGCATTAAATTTTCATAATGTATAACTTTATTATGGATACGTAAATATTTCATCCCACTTTGGTTCCTTTAAAATAATCTCCAGCCCATTAACTCTAGCAATGGGTCAGGTAAACATCTTGACCTTTATCTACTCAACTTAGGAATCCTATAAATAACTTTTATTGGTTTCTGTCCTCTGCAGCTATATGTAGTGTCACATCTAAGAATGTCGTTGCCCCAAACTGGCAATTATCTTTTCTAATTTTTTTCTTTTGCTTTCTTTTTCTTCTTACATTGTTTATAAAGTGCAAAGAGAAGAAAAGTCAAAAGAAAGGTCTTCATTCAAATAAAGGTAAAATCCTGCTGCAGACATAAAAGTGACTTTGGAGAAAAATTACATCACCAGACTCCGTATTTATTCTCTTCAGTGACATCCAGATCAAATTTACTTGGTTTTCAAGGTGATGTTTCTAACCAGCCAGCCCTTAAACTCAAATTGGGATCTGAAAGTCAAGCTGTGTCCTTTCTGACTCATGCATAATCATCTCTAATAAAGTTTCTACAGGCAGGATTTAGCTGACGAGTTGGTGTTTATCATACACAAGACAAAAGAGATTAATCCAAACCATTCATCCATAGCTAGGCTGACTCTTCAGCATTAATTGGTTAATATGTACTATCTGTAAAGCAGGCCAGAACAGGATGATCCAAAGAGCAGATCTCCTAAGATGGAGTTGGTTTTATGTAATGCATAAATCCATCACAAATGCATTTAATTTTAACAAAGTATTTCTCAGACAAACCCTCTGGTGAGCCCCTGGGATACTAAGCCTGGGAGACTTCTCTTTTGCCTTCCTTCCTCCCAACTTTTACCCATCCTCTAGCTTGCAAAGCAAAATGTGTTTCTGGGATCAAAAAAGGGAAGGAGGCTATGGGTGGGGCAAGAAAGGAATATGTGGGGGTCTGCTCTGCAAAGTGATCAGCTGGCCAATGGAAGATGCAGGCAGATTTGGGGTTTCCAGTCCTGTAGTTCTCCTTGTTGGGAGAGCATGTTTCCACGTGGGGTTTGGCACATGATACTGAACACCCTCCCAAGCTCCTTGACATGTGCATTCATGTATTTAATGCACATGTGGCAGCCCGACATGGGCTGTGACAGAAACCACCAGTGATCTGTGCAGGAAGTTGCTATCTTCCATCTCTTCAGGTTGAGGTGAGGATGCAGTTTAAGCTTGCTTTGAGGTCTCACCTATTTTTAATGAGTGTTGGGTCTTGTCTTAAATGTTACTTTAGTCCACTTGTCGTGTACATAACATGCTGAGTAGTCAGACAAGGAGGAGGGAGCTGGCCAGGGTGCAGAGTTAACAAGATATCTCTGCTTGAGAGGGCTCTGGTCCTTTCCCTTAACCATACTTATCTGATGTATGATGATGAATGCTGAAGGGAAGAGTGGAAGTCACCTGGATTTTATCCTGTCACCAGGGTAGCTGTAAGAAACCAAAGGAAGCATATTCTGCTTGAAGAACTATTCCCCATGAAGTAGAGGGGGGAACAGATCATGCTTATATGAAGCGTTGCTTTGCAACTAGTGCACTAGAGCAGGAGAGCAATGGCTGGTCTCTATTTTCTGATTTGTGCTAGGCCACCTTAGGAAGCAACTTCACCTTCCTGAGCCTCAGCCTGTTCACCTTTTAGCAGCAGAGATGCCTCCTTTGTAGGGCATTTGAAATGTGTTAGTAAAGAGTGCGCAATTAAAGGAAAGAATATTACTGTCACAATACTATTTGAGTTACTCAGTTTCTGTCTGGAGAAAGAAGAGATTTTTGTTGACTTTTCTGGCAGATGTGTGGCCAGGTTTAGTCTCAGCAGAAATGGCTGTTGGGTACTGCCTTCAAACACCTACTCACCTACTAGTGGCTCAGTCTGGGGCCCCTCCGTGTTACGTCAGTGGTGTTTGAAATGCAGGGGGTGTCCCTTTGGAAGCTGCCAGGGCTTCCTTTGGATCACATTTGTGTGTGTCACGAAATCATTCTCCTAATGGCCTGACACAGTCTGCTGCCCTGCGGTGTGACAGTCTGGGGCTGTCCCAACCTTTCTTCTCAGTCTCCATACTGCTATTCTTCCCGCTCCTTTGATCCCTGCTCTTCTCTGCTCCCTTTTTTTCTGTCTCTTTCCCTTGTCCCATTTTGTTATTATTAGTCTTGTCCTTTCAAGTTAGCCTGCTATTTAACCTAGTCTTCATCTCCTGCCTCTTTTGCATTGACCCTGTGTCTTCCCATGCAAATTGTAGCATAACTCATAAGGTTCCCTATCTTTGAAGAACCAGAGATGGCCAGCACACAGCAATCGTGGCCTCTCACATCAGGAACACACAGGTAACTGGTTACTCAGGGACCCTCAAGACAGTGAGTGGGCAGCAGTCAGTTCAGGGTAAGAGAGGAGAATTACACCTTACCAACAAGGCAAGGTTGGGGCTTTTTAAGAGGGCTGGGGGGATCCTCCTCTGTGTACTTGTCCATTTGTCCCATGTATGAGTTGGGTGACTTTGAGTCCCTTGCTCCAGTACTGTTTTCTCATTGTCTTCTGAATCTCCTGTCCATCTGTCAGCAAGACCTGGTACCACATGTCTCCCTGTGATCCTGTCACAGATTCCTTTACCATGTGAATGCAGCTATACATAATCCAAGGCTATAAAAGTTCTATATGTTGACAAGGTGGTGTTGGGTCATGGGTTGGACTCAGTGGTCTCAGAGGTCTTTTCCAACCTCATTGATTCTGTGATTCTGTGATATATGGTGATGGATGCTGCTCCACAGTGGTCTCAGGACTGTGTGATTGTGGGATTTGGTGATCCTTTGCTGCCCTAGCAGTAATCTCTGTGCACACAGAGACTAAACAAGAATTTATGCAAACCAATTTTTCCTTTGAAGCAAAATGCCATGGAAACTTCGGAAAATATGTCAGAGCCTTCTTTTCTGATTATTATAGTGTATTCTGATGCTCCTCCTATTGAGATTTTTCTGATCGTTTTTTACATGATCTCTGTATCTCTACTAAGGGACAAAGCAAGATACAAAAATAATCTCGAACTCATGACTTTCAAAAAGAAGTAAAAGCCTGGAGATCAGCTCAGAAACTCAGGATAGAACATTACACATTAATTTGCAAAGCGGTGTTTGCACTGCATATACAGAAGAAACGTATTGCAGCTCAGAGTGGTAATAGATTAATTCTACACAGTTCTGATGCATACACACCTAAAAGCATCACATCCAGCCTGGCACAAAACTTGAATAGCAGTGTGTCTACAAACTGAGAGGAGTTCAGAGAAAAGCAACAAAAATTATCGAGATGGCTTCAGGATTGATTTAGGTGGAAGGATTAGGAGTGCTAAATGTGGGTATGAGATGATGAAGGCGGGGATGCACTAAGAGACTGCAAATATTTGGTGGGTGTTAATGCTAAGATGAGAAGAGCTACTCTGTGTGATTCAAAGGGGTATATCATAAGAAGTGACACAGAAGGAAGTGACAAATTAGTCTGAAAACTACAAAGAACCTTCTGCTGTCAAAACACGTAGTACTTTGTTGTCAGTGAAGTATCTATAGAGGTAGGTAACAGGCCCTGGAGGCAAAATTTGGGAGGCTGTTCTGCATGGAGTCAACTTGCACCAGAAGAGAGGTGAACTGGAGATTACCTGTTCACTTATCTGAGACAGCTTTCCCTCTACAACACATTTTGTTTCTTCCACACTATCAGTTCCTTTTCCATATATTCTGGCAATATGCCAAAGTGTTGACTGGCAGTTATGAGATTATAGATACTGATCAATTCTAGTTACATTTGCAAAAATTAATATTATGGAAAGTTGTGAAGGTTACAGTCATCTGCTTCATTAGCACCATCAAAGAAGCCCTCTAGTGCCACAGACCTTGTAGGGGCTTGTTATCCTTTTACACTTGTGAACTTCTAGACTGACAGAATACAATAATCAAGAAATATTAAAAATATCATCTCTGCGAATGCACTATTCATTCAACCTGTCCTCTTCTAACCCAACACATCTAATTTGCATATTAATTTATTGCTACATGGTTATGACTTCCCTATTATGTTCCCAGTGAGTGTACAAATTTCAGAAATCTTGTTAACTTAGCCCAATCTTCCAAATGTTTTAGAAAAACATTTAGTCTAAACACATTAAAATCTGGCCATCACGTGCCTTGCCACACAGTTAAGAAGAACAAAGGTTGCTTGCTTTATTCTTCCATTGTGCTGCTTCACAAATCTCTTCATTGCCAGAGGCCCAGCTCTTCTCTGCCTGTGGTGTAGCCTCTAGCAGTAGCCCCCACGAGCTCAGGGGTGAGATCTGTGTTGCTGTTAACGTCGGGTTTCTTCCCCAAATAAACTTCAGACTGCTTAAATTTTGTTCATCTTCAGCACAGCGGACTGTTTAGATCCAAGGAAGCAGTTCTGGATCAGACCTTCAGGCAGTGCTTGCTAAATATTTCCAGAGGGCATTTTCAGCGAGCATGACATGTGCCTGGGCAGTGCTGCAGGGCTGCAGGTGGGTGCAGACAAGAGCCTGAGGAGATGAGCAGGAGAATGCTCATATTGGCTGCGTGTGCCGGTGGTTTCTGGAGGAGTGAGGCAAGTGAGAGACAGAAGGCACAAGTGTCCTCCAAGGGCCGGTGCAGGGGTGGGAATCTTGGGAACTTTTCTCTTGTTGTTTGCCTGACAACTCATTTATTTCAGTGGCTGTTTACTGCTGGAGAGGGACATACATAAGGCCCCTAGTTGTTAATTGCTTCTGCCAAAAGAACACTGTAAATAATCCTGGGAACATTTATGGGGGGATTTGTTTGCCTTTTATCAGTTAGGAGTTTTCTTGAGGGAAAAGAGATTTACATTTCACTCAAGCCCGGCCGTCGCAGGGTCAGATCCTGACTGGACGCTGGCAGAGCCACTTGCAGTAGCTGCAGTCCCTCAGCCTGGTGATCCCCGCTGTGGGCGACCACTGAGGCACTGGGGGGGAGCTCCACCCTAGGCAAGGGTCCTGCACGTCTCCGTGGGGAAAACAAGCCCTGCATGGGGCTGGTGGCAGCGTGGCAGGTGTAGCTCGCCCTCAGCAGAGGCACTGCCAGCTGTGGGCAATGACAGGCCCTCATCACCATCATTGGCACCACCTGGGGCCCTCTCAAACCCGCCCCCAAGGGGGCATTTCAGCTCAGCCTGGGGCCGTTGGCCTTTTTGCGAGCTCTGCTGGGGGTGTTTGTCTGCAGCCCTGTCTCTGAGGGGTGCCATGGGCCTGGCTCCCTCCCTGTGCTGATGAACCCTGTTACCAGCCCCCTGCGTTCAGTCTTGTGGGGCTGCGCCCCTTGTGAGGCACTGCCTGGCATTTGAACAAGGTATGTGTAGGGCTGGGTACGTGTAGGGCCTGGTTTTGTGTGCCTGGAGTTCCCTAAGGCTGGCGGGAGCTGGTGCTGGGCTGGCAATGTGGGTTGGGGACCAAAGGTTGCTGTGGCCTCTGCAGGCCAAACCAGCAGTGTGGGCTTTGGTGCCTTCCTGGGGTGGGTGCAGCTCTCCTTGCTGGCAGACTGTGTGAAGAAAAGCAGCATCTGGCTGTGACCCCTCATGTGCCTCAGAGTGAGGCTCTGTGGGTACAGAGGTGGCATCTCCCTGAGGTGGGGAGCTCCCCTGGTCTAGGTGGTGGCATGGGACATGCTGGTGCTGCAGGTACCTCCCCTGTGTCTGCATGGCTTGTGTAGCTGTCAGCTGTGCAGCCTGAGAAAATGAAACACTGCGTTACCTTGGGGATGACGTGGCATCTTTTTCTTTCCTGATTCTTCCCTTGGCCTGGGGAGACTTTCTTGTTATTTTGTGGGATCGTCACCTCTTGGGAGTAGCTGGGTGGGTTTCTTGCCTGAGCCACCTCAGGTGGTGCTGTCCCCCTGGGAAGTGCCAGTGCTCGAGCTGGGTGGTGCACCTGGGGCAGACCTGGCTTGTAAAGCAGCTGTGGGTGATCCTGGTAACAAAACCAGCTGCCTGTGAGGTTGTGCCTGTGCAGGCTGGCTGTTCAAGTTCTTTATTCTCAGTATAAGGAGGCTGTAGCCTGGGGTCTCCATCTGCCCAAGACCTCCCCCTGAAGCTGTCCCAGCGCTGGCAGGGTGTGATGGCTCTGAGCTTGTGGGCCTGAAGGGGAGCAGGGCCTGGTGTGACTGGGCCTGTGGAGTTGCTGAATGAGCAGGGAGGGAAAAGTGCTCCATGTATGTCTAGTCTGTGTTTACTTATGAGTAATTGGAAGTAGATTTAAACAAGCAAAGAGTTCATCAGCACTTTCCTAAGAAAAGGTCTTAGTTCAGGAGCCAAATGGCTCAGGAAAAATGGATTCAATTGAGTTAATGGGACCAATCATGTTCTTTAGTGTTGTGTTTTCAGTTTGGGATTTTTGAACGTGGAGTTGGTGACTTGCAAGGGGGAATGGGAGTTAAAAGCTCTCACGCTGCATCCTTGTTTAGGTATTTACCCAGCAAATACTGCTGTGCTCAATTTACCTCCTGTGTGTAGTTTCATTTATTGTACTGATGCTGCTTATGGGGACAGTTGCTCACACAGGTCCCCGTGTGCTGGCACAGAGCCTTGGACTGGCCAGCCACAGGAGTTTGTGCTTTGCTGCAATATGTGTAATTATTCAGCTTATGACTCAGTCAGCAGTACTGTATGTGTCAGCATGTAATTCTTTGCTTGCCCTAAAGTAATGGTCTTCGACCAGTGGTCCAGGAACTATTTCTAAGGGTTTATGAAAGATAATGAGAAAGATGAGGCTATTGTCATTAGGCTTAAATTCATTATTTGGGGGACCATACGTCTGTTTGAACTGCTTTATAGGTCCATGAGTTTAAATAGGATGAGACCCACGGCTCTAACAGCTTTCTTACCTTCTCATCGTCCCTTACATAGTGCAATAGCAACACTTCTTTTTTCACCCAGAGTAACAAACAGCAAGAGTACTAGGTTACACTTTTGTAGAGCTAATTATCACCAGGAAGCTATAATGGTAGCAGTCTAATTGAATTGACGTTTTATGTATTATAAGTGATTATATTTAATGAATTCTATTATGGTATGTATCACCTTGTCTGAGATTTTAGGGGGTAGCTGCTACTTTGTGCCAGATGTTGCTGAGAGGAATATTACAAATGGCAATAGTATAAGAAAGGCCATCTCTTGCATGAAGGATTTACATCTAAAATCTAGGTTGTAATACTTTCATTGATACCTGAATTTCATTCTGTGCATTACTTGACAACATCCGTTCCAAAGGTGCAATAAAGTCAATCTAGCTCTAAAAAAAATAAATTGAGATTTAAAAACCATACATGATCGACAAATATCAGCTTAATTTTTATTTTCTCCTGGTTATTGATCAATAACCAGATATTCAGGGTAGGTTTTCAGCTGTCCTTCAAGAGTATAATTGCTTTATTCCTGGAGCTGAGGCTTAAAAGTCAAAATACTGTGGGAAGTATTGGTAAAATATAAAAGGTTACTGCTTTGCAGTTGGAGCATAATGTAGAATTTGATGCTATGCTTTTTAAGTGCTATAGTCTTGTCTAAAAAGATCATTTGCCTGGGAAATACTGCTAAAGTTGGGGTTGGTGGGACCATCATCTACACTTTGTGGTTTTTCTTCAGAAAATAATCTAATAAATCCTACTCTGAAGAACTGCAATAATTGCTTTTGGATTTCGGTTTTTTTGTGTGACTCTTGTATATCCAAAAGATATGAGGCCCATGAGCCTTTTCAGCTTTATTTTGTGTGTCCACATTTATCTTAAGTGGCACATAGGCACTGTGATGGCAGATTGCACAGGGGTATTTTTATTAGGAAAGCACAGTAATACGAATAGCTGTAAAATTTGTCTAGACAGAAGAAGAGAGAGACTAAAATAGCAGTGGAACATGGGCAGGAAGGAACAAAATACAAGTGTGTGTGTTGGCAGGGGGAGTACACAGGGCTGCTTATACCTTCAGGGCAAATCATCGGGAGCATGTTACCGCTGGTAAAGGAAAGTCTTGAGGACAGGCAGAGTCCCAGGGGTGAGAGCTGTCTGAAAAATGAGACAGCTGTGGAAAGGTAGTACCAAACTTTTTAAGTAGGGGTTTTTTTGGCAGTTCAAGATACTCATTTTCTTTTGTCTTTCCTCCATGAAATTTCAGTGACATCTTCATAAAATATTTCAAGTTGTTATAATGAAATTCGACTTTTCTAATGGTTATATTGAAATTTTCGGAATTTATTCCATGAAAGAGTATGTACAGTAAGGGAAATAGGCAGAAATAAATCAATTAAAAAAACCCCAACAAACAAACAAACAAGGAAGACTTAGTTTGGTTATGAAAGGTATTTTTTTCTTTAAGTCCAGTGTCCTGGGATCCAATTCACCACTGCCCTCTATTCATTGTCAAGAGATGCTTCACAGATGTGATGCCAATGCCCTCATGGGGGGGCCTTGCTGTTTCAAGCCTGGACTCTGTTGCTGTTGGGCAACAGATAGAATTTTCGAGTATGTTATAAGTGTAGAAGAGGGCAAAGCATTAGAGTAACCCAGAACTGTGGATAGCTGTTGCCTGGCTGCAGAGCAATATTTCACTTTGCTATCAGAGTAATACTGAGGGAAATCAAAGAACACTAAAAACTGGGACACTGGGATGATTGGCTTAGGAGTTAAATTTTTTTTTTCCCAAGCTGAATCGGTAGGGCCAGATTTCAGAGCTTTATTCATGTTCAGTAGTAGCCCCATTAAAGGCACCTTCCTTCTCCTGACTTTATATACAATTAAAAGGATTACTTCTGAGAGCCAGATCAATGGTATCGAAATCTGGCTTGTACCTTGGCAGAAAAAATGGAGGGAAAGACAGATCATCAAATTCTCTGTGGCTCTAGTAAGAGCAAAGTTAAGAGACACACATAGAGGAAATGATTGCTGATGAGCTGAAATGTAAAATTTTAGTTCAGTACAAGACAGAATTCTGTGGTGATAAGCTGTGGAATTGGATTCTGAGACAAATGGTAAATGCTGGTTGCCTGAAGCTTTTAGTTTGTTTGAAGAACTGCTTAAAGCCATCTTCTGCAGTTTAGTTTCATATGTTTATTTTAATTCCTGAAGTGGAGTACAGCTTCAGGAAGGGAGCAGAGGAGCGCAGGGCCCATGTTAGTGTAACCCCAACGCTTGATGCAAATCTTTATGGTGCACCCTTTATGGTACTAGGAAGAAGGCAATAGCTTCCTGGCAGATATGCATTTTGGGAGTACTATAGGGAATATAGAATAAATTGTCAGTTTTTGAATTTCAGAAAATTATGCTTAAATTAGAAGTTTAATACCGCTCCTAGAGCGTAAGGATATGTGGAAAAGCATCTATAGCTTAAAGGCTTGCCTACTTCATTGGGTGTGGGCAGAGAAAGTGAGTTTCAAAGCGTGTTCTCAAGTGGAAGGTTTGGTATTTGCAACTGAAATCACATGGCATTGTGTGTTTCCTGGGAGGGTGATTCCTGTAACCACCCAACTGTTAACTGTGAGAGTGCAATTAAAAATGTATGCTGTGTTTGTCAGCTGTTTAAACTGCTCAAGCTGGTTACATAAGGTGAAGAAATTCATTACATAAGTTACACCACGAATTGCGAATTGTTTACTTAGTTGTGACAGCCAGAGCTTAAGATATTTGTAGGCCGAGAGTTAGTCAGCGAAGACATTTATGAATCATTTTGAATAATGAATAAATTTCAGACTTTATTTGCAGCCTGTTAGCAGACAATTAACAAAGAAAAAAGGATAAAACTTGTCAGAGTTGTATTTAAATTACTCCGTCTGCTCCAGATTACTGACTTAAGCTGAGTAGCTGGGTTTGTACTATTGACTAAATTTGGCAGTTCATATCTTGCTGTAAAATTCCTGAGTCATCTAGACTTTTGAATGTTTTCATGTCTAACTGTATAATGACACTGAGAAAATAGAGTAAGTACATTAATAAGGCTTAATTAAAACACGCATATGTACAAATACTCATGTATATACAAATGGAAGTACCGAAACTTCTGTGTTCTCCTGACTGAGCATCAGACTTGGTAGTACTCTGCCGTGCAAATTCTCTGTAAACTGTGTTTCAAGTCTTTTTTCCTACATTGGTACAGCATTCAAACAGCCTGGTGATGTGTTAGCAATTTCTCTAACTGTAAAAAATGTTGGTGCCTGAGTTTTCTTATTTAACCTCCAGCTTTTGCAATAGAATAGCTTGTTCCAGTTCTGGAAAAAAAAAAAAAGCTATATTAGTACTGAGTGGTTTGCCTCCAACACAGTGTACTGGATTTTCTGCCAGTATGATTTTTTCAGGGGAAATCTTACTTTTATTGCAAAAATAATGTGAAAAACCTTTTTTTTTAATATGGACTACCCCTTGAGTCTGTGTTCTTGGGATTTTGTTAACTCCAGGAAAGTCTTATGCTATGGGCTGTTCACTGAAGAACCTTTAATGTGAGGTGTGGGTAGTGGGAGCCACGTGCTACAATGATAAGGGTCTCTGTCCTGTTTTCCTGAGTTGTTGGCTAAATAAACTAATTCTGTGATCCTCTGGCCTGTGGGACAATGTGGGATATGGCTGTGTCCTTCCTTCCTTCCTCACCTCTGGCTCATGGGAACTCATTAGAGGCACCTGAAGGTCACTGGTGCTGACAGTCTGTGGTCTGGCTCAGCTGCTGGCTTAGTTGAGGATTAGCAGTTCATGGATGCCTGGATCTCCCCTCTCTTCTCTTGGCTGAAGCTTTTGGGGTGATTGACAAATACAGAGATGCTGTTGGCTAAAGTATGTTTTCTTGCAAGAAAAGTAATTCTGGGGCTGGAATGGCCACAGCAAGTTAGCTGTGTGTCAGCAGAGCAGTGTGAAGTTGTCCTAATATAAAATTGCCTCTAGCTCTGGCTCTCATCACCTGTTTGCTGTAGTTCTCATGTAGTTTGGTATTTTAGAGGTACCTTGTGGTGATTAATGAATGTTTATCATTCTGGAGATCTTCCAGAGGAAAACATTTAATAACTACACGGGAGTGTTATTGAAATGCACTTCACTGCATAGCAGGGGCAGATTTGTGTAATTGTTTCTGTAATTGCTCGTGAATGGATATCCCTGGCAAGGGATTGTCTTAAGAACCTGACCCATCTCAAGACTTCTGATGTTGGCATGTGTGTGGGCCACACCTGCTTTCAAAGGTAGAAGTGACCTCTGCTTCACTCATAGTTCAGAGCCAAAGTCACCCTGTGAAGGAGGCAATGGAAATATTGAGAAAGGTCTACGTGGTAGAGATGTGTATGGGGAAAACAAGAAAGAGAAGAAGTTGGCTTTAATGATCAGAGTGCTTGAATCCTGCCTCCTAAAATGTAATGGAGGCATTCAGAGATTGAGGACATAAACTTGAACAGCTCCCTACCTGCCAAATGCTTCTTGCCTGTCAGGGAAATAAAGCAGATCAGCACAGAACTTGGATCTCTACTTGTTACCTGGAGTGAGTTGGGCATGGAGAGTACATAGTCTGAGTCAGGTCCTCAGGGTTGCCCAGATTTCACCTGCGCTATCCACCTATCAAACATAAGAAGGAAATTTTAAACACAACTGTTGCCTCTCCAAAAGTCAGTTGTTGCTCCAGTCTTACAAGTACTGATGTTTAATGTGAGGGAACAGGGAGCATTTCAACTAGTGAAATATATTGATTTTTTTTTTTTTTACTTCAGTACTTTCTAATCATACCAATGGATTTTGTTTTCCCCAAAATAAAGTAGTTTGCAGGCTTTGTGTTTCCACCCATCTTGACTAACTTATTTTAGCAAGGTAAGCTGAAACACAATTTCCCTTAATATTGACCTTCTGTTCTCCACTGTTTTTTTGTAGTATTTTTTGTAGATTTCATTGTGAATGAAAAAATCTGTTAAACAAACCAAACAAAACAACAGCAGAAAAATGAAACTGAGGCAAGTGTGTGAATCAGGAATAATTTTCACATCTACAGTAGAGTGAAAAAAGATGCAGTTTGTTACCAGGCAAAGTAATTTCAGAAAATTTTTTTGCCCTTCAGGAGAAAATACTAATTAAAAGTGTTCCCTGCTGCTCTGTTGTAGAAGGCAGCATAGCTCCAATGCTCTTCAGAAGGCTTTGAATGGCTGTGCTGAGCAAGTCTTATGAGTGGGGAATGGTGGCTGTAGTGGAAGGGAGGCTAGAGGTGATTGATCCGTATTAAAAATGTTAGCTGAGTAGAGAGTACTTCAAATAACGTAGTGTGGTCGTAGTGACAGAGTATAGAGGAGAATTAAAATATTTAAGTACTCGTGTTTTTTTTGCCTGCTCTCATCCAAGAAATTCAGATCATTCTTTCCATATTCTCCCAACACCTCTGTGTAGGAGGACTAGGGAGAGTTGCTGAATCAGTGTAGTCTTTTTGCAAGCAATGCTATGTATAATCCCAGCCATGAATGTCTTAAACTACATGCGTAAAAGTAAAATTTTTGCTCTTTTTCTTTGGCTTTCACCAAAAAGTGGGAACTTCAGAGGTTTTTTTAGATTTGGTTTCAGCCTTAACTGTCTTCTCATAGCTGATGGCCTTGCCCTGTTGATGTGAGTCTTTGCAGCTCTTGCCATCTGTATGAGCTTCTTCTCCCTCACCAACTTTCCACCTCATCTCAAAATATGGAAGAGGATGTGCCCTTTGTCCCTTAACTCCTTTCCATACCTGCTGTTATTTATTTGCCTCTACAGGTATTTTGGGATTTATCATGGGGTGCATGCTATAGCCAAGTGAAGTCATGTTTTGCTCCAGCTGCTGGAGTAGATCTTTGTTTGCCCTTAAATTGCAAAGAGAAGCAATGGATGTACTTTAGGTATTAAAGTTGTCCATTCCTTTCAGGCATAACTCTTGTGCTAATGAAGATGCTAATATTAACAAATCTCATGAATCCATTTCCTGTGGCTTTAGCAGGTGTGTTTGCTAACATCTCACATTTGGATTGTGTTGTAGTGAATTTACCTACTTAGAAATCAAAGTAGACCACTTAGTTGAATTTGGTTACTACAGTGGGACTTGAGTTGGTACAGAGAAACTCTGGTGATGCCAAGAGATGGAGCCTGTGTACGTGTCCTACCCTGTGTGAGTCAAAGGCAAAATACTCAGATATTGTCTGGGCACAAATCACAACGGCTAGAATAGTTTCTGCACTGCTTATCTGGACACTTGCTTCAGTTTAGACTGCTTATGGGAGTGACAGAGGATGTGTGAGTTTCTGGGGCAGTCAGAATTCTTTCAATATGGAATTCTCCCCTTCTTGATGCTCCTTCAGCATTGTCACAACTCACTCACTGCTTAACTGCCTCCAGCTGCAGCTCACTGGCATGGATCAAAAAACTGGGTGGTTTGTAAGCTGAGAAAAATACAAGTATCACACTCTCAAATTGACATTTGACAAGGAAGAGGGCTGAAAAAGGCTCAGTAGTGCTGCTTGTAAATGTATGAAAGAAACA
>NW_016690190.1:3602027-3626782 GCF_001604755.1 Lepidothrix coronata
GAAAGAAACAGGCAGCCACCTTGAAAAGAGATTTGTTGTCTTGCCAGGAAGCCACAGGGAAGGAAATCAGCACAAGCTACGTCCAGTCACCTGAACATCACTCAGCCATAGTTAGTTGTGTGATAGCTTTGCAATAAAACACTTCAGTTGCCTGTGGTCTGTGAGCTGCTCTATCCAGAGCTTTAATTCTCAGAGAATGGGATTTTTGTTTTGACTTTATGGTCGATGGTTACTTAAATACAGAGAGTTCTGCTTGGGAAAGAGTGCTAGTCATGCCACAGATGTGTTGGAAATGGAGAGAGGTGCAGAAGGGGGAAACCTTACTGGTGCTGCATTTTTCTGCTCTCCTTAAAACAAAATGCTTTGATCACCAAATGAAGCAACTAACACAATAGTTCATGTTGATTGATACCACTCAGTCATCAGTCCACTTGGCTTCTACAAAGAACATTAGTGCAGCAGCACTGGCAGAGCATTGATGGAAGTTAATTTTAACGGTAATTTGGAGCCTGGATTATTTCTCTCTTAAAAGGCTTTTATACATGAAATAAATTTTTATTGCTAATTCATTTCATTATCATCAAGTGTGGCTTCATGCTTATTAGTGCAGTTCATTCTTCCTTTTCTGGAACAGGGAAAAGCTATTGCCCCTTCCTAAATACTCATGGCTTGTGAGTGTTGTTTGTAGTTCAGAGAGGTGAACTGCAGGGCTAAGGAAGCAAAGGCTAAACCAATGAAAGAGAAGTTTGCTTTTCATCTTGCAACAAGCTGCAATTCTTCCAATTGGGTCATTCATGACACAGGAGTCTGGGCCTCCTTGCCAAGACATTCTGTGGACTCTCTGGCAGGACTGTACTCGACTTTTCTTGTCGTTCTCCTTCTGAGTAATGGGAACAGTATATAGCCCTAACCCTAATGAAAGATACTGTCAAAACCTTGCATCGTGCTTTTAAGTGATGTGGCAGAGCAATACAGCTCATGTGTGAATGCCTCATCTCCCTGCCTGACTGCATCCCTGATGCAGCACAGCTGCACATCCCTGCAAGTATGAGGGTACCTATTTCTGACAAGGCACTCAAGTGATTATCCCTGTCCTTTCTAACTCTAGGCTGAGGATCCAGCAGGCACCAACATCCTCCAGACAGAGATAAGCAACAGACTATATACAGCATAGCTTAAAAAATAATTAAAAAAATCTCCTCATAAATATTCTCCTAATAGAAGTATCTGTGGTGACGTGAGTCTGCTCTTCTCCTGGTAGAAGTGAGACTGGCATTCTTCAACTATGGTGCACAAAGGCCACATGGTATTACTCAGATTCACTTTATAGGATTAGGAATAATAGCTGAAGGGAAAACATGCTCAGCTTGATGTCCAGGGCATATTTGGGTCTCTGGTTCTGCAGTGTCAGTGGTGAGAAGCTGCAGAGCTGTCTAGCGCTGAAATGCTTCATGTATTATGTTACTGCCATGGGTCCTATGCAGTCATTTGAAGTAACCCCCCGTTACTGATTTTGTACTTTGTGGCATGAAATCAGGGCTGCAGAACGATCAAAACCTCAGACTTAATTTATCCTAATTGGGCAAAAGGCATCTAATTAAATCAGTAGAGCATGTCGAGGCTCAAAGAAGGCTACATGTTCTTGCTTCCTTTTAGGGTACAGGATTCTGAGTCTTCTAAATGGCCAGGACTATTTCAGACTCTTGTTTTCTGCCCTGGTGTAATATGAATAATAAAACTAGAGACTTGTCCTCAAGGAACAACTCTCGTGGGTAGGTGAGATGTGTGGTTGAGCATCATGAGATCATTCTGCTTGGTTATGTCTTCTCTTGGATCTTGAAAATTAGTAGTATATACAGCTGTTTTCTTTCACTGTTTAAGTACATCTCCCTGCCTCAGCACAAAATGATCTTATTAGGTGTGATGCTGGAGACATTCAGAAGCACTTGAAATTTTTATAAAATGGTAGAGGAATTGGGTCTGGGACAGTATTAATTTCATGATCACACAGGGCCGGGCCTCATGGGCACCTGGTCCAAGACTGAAGTTCCTTAGCATTGCCACAGGACTGCTGAAATACAATAAATATGATCAAGTCTGTAGGAAATCTAAATAGATAACCAAAGTATTTTTTCTTGTTCCGTTTTTTTTCAGGACAACCTAAGTGTTCTTAATTATTATAGTCTATATGTCATGAGTACTTCATGTTTTTCTTTAAAGTAACTTATTGTCATGCAATTTCACAACCAAATCTTTATTTCATAGTTGAAAGTCTGTAGAATAATGGATGAATACTCTTATTTTCCCACTCCTTAAGATAACTTGGTTATTTTCCTGTAAGAAAGATTTTTACTGGAAGGTGGGAAATGCTACCTAAAAATTTCTGGTTTCTACCTCCTGAAAAATTCTCCGCTTCTCGACCACTTGACCACTCATTTTGGAAAGATGAATAAACCTTAGAAACCCTTGAAGAGTTAGAAGAGAGGTTGGATGGTGCTTTGAGCAACCTGATCCAGTGGAAGGTGTCCCTGCAGGGGGGTTAAAATTAGGTAATCTTTAAGGTCCCTTCCAACCCAAACCATTCTGTGATTCTATATTGCTCAGCTGTGTTTTCTTTAATGCAGTCCATTATGAAGTGTTGACATCCAGTCTGGCCCCTGTCTGTGCTCCTGGCAAAGGCTTCTCTTTTGTGTGGATGAAGTCACATTGATGCACATTTAAGCTGTTCATTTTCTGATATTCCAGGATTGGAGTATTTTACCAAGGCTGTGTCCCTGTACTGAGAATTGTTCTCCCTCCCTGTACCCTTTATGTGCTGTGGCTGCCTTAAGAAAAGCTGTTTCATCCTTAAGGTGTAAAATCCACCAACTTTGTAAATGAGTTATACAAAGATGTAGGATGATGTTATGAATTTTAGAAATGGGGCTATTTTGTCTTTTATTTTCCCTTTTAGATCTCTGTGCTGGTAGCTCCCTTTCCCCCCCCATCCTCTTCCTATTGCACAGTTGAGTAGCTATGAGCATAAGTGCTTGTAAGGGTAACAAACCCTTCCTGTTAACCACATAAGCTTGGGTGTTCTTTTCTCCAGGCATGATCGTGCCTATCAGTTGCAGGGGGAGGACTTGTTAGTGTTTATTTAGCTGATTCCAGTGTTGTCATACAGCAGACTTGGTTTTCAGTTTGGGGCATTGACTGTTGTGCTAGTGAGCCTGTATTTCTACTGCAGTACGAAACTGGTGTTTTGCTTCTCCTTCCTAAGTCTCCTTGTCCTGGGAGTGCTTCCCCAAATCTCAGCCATGTGCATGACACCTTCATCTCTTGTCCCCTTCGAGTTGGGCTGTACTTAGAAATATTTTTGCTGAAAGTGATTTGCATGTAGTTTGCTCACTGAGTTTGTACTGCAGTCCTTTCCTAGTGCTGCATGTGGCTCTTACCCTGGTGGGTGGAATCTCTGGGCAAGATAAGCTTTCAGCTGTTTCTCTTTACTATGATTTTTGTCACAATCGTTGTAATTAAAACTGATATTGCAGAACCCTAGGGGATAAGAATAAAGCTAATGACATATTTTCTTGAAGGTTTGGATGTTCTCCAAAGAATGTGTTTTCTGCTAGGTTGGCATGTTGTCTTTGTACTCTTCATTGAAGTGCCTGATGGTCCAGTGGAGGCATGTTAAGAATCATTCTGGATCTTCTTCACCTGATCATGCAGTCAGTGAACTGAAGCCTCATGAGAGGCTGAACACATCCCCTGAAAAAATAAGAGGAAAGAAAATAAGGGAGGGTAGGTTAGCATCTGCCCACTCCTAAGCCATGTTGAAATTCCGTGTAGGGAGTGTTCCATATTGTAATAAGATATTGGTCCCTAACTTGGGACAAGAAGTGATTACTTACTATCCAAGTTTTTATTGCCTCAATTTTTTATTGGTATGTTTGGAGGGGTGGAGTAGAGATGTACTGTGTTAAATAACTTACAGTTAAAAGAATGATGGATTAAAGTCTGCATTTAGACCTACAGCAAAGGGGATTGCTTGCAGTGTGCATGAATTAGTGTCCATGCATTGGTGTACTGAGGTAGGAAACAGCAGGCCTGACCTTTGGGTTGGGAAAAGTATATAAATTAGTGCTTGGCAATAATACTGTCTTTAATAAGCACTTTCAGCTGTTATTGAGAAATATACTGTGCAAGGTATTTTTAGAGTAGTAATTAGAATAGAAAGTAAAGCATTCATAGAATACAACAGTCTATAATAACACTTGGATTTAGAGTTAATGGTACAGATAAAAAGGTGTCCAGAAGCACATAGGATGCTGAATCATGGAGTTAATAATTCCTAAAATCAAACATTACAGTTCAAGATTTATCTTTACATATTATACAAAATGAACAACTAGATGGGGAGGAGAGGTATAAAAGAGGATCAGCAAAAGTCTTTCAGGGCACAGATTCTGTTCACTGTATTTGTACAGCATTTGTCCCATTGAGTGTTATCAGAGGCTGCTGAGACACAGGCTTTTATTACAGCTCAGACTAAGAGTAAAGACTAAAAGAAGATAAATCCTGAGCTGACAGTGTCTGTTTCCATAGTCTTTCCTCTCCAAATCTGAAGCCACATTGGAACTGGTGAAATTGCACTGTGGTGTTCAAGGCTATTCTGTACCTTGCGAGTGGTGCTCAGGAACGTGCTCTTCTCTGGGCCCATTTACGTTGATGGGTCTTTTGGGATATAGTTGACCCCTCCCCTGTCAGAATGAGGATCATAAAGCAGGCTCTTGAACTGTAAAGGACTGAATAACACTTAGGACTGTAAACCTCAGTGGGATTCTGTTGGATTTTAGGCACAGGGGTGGTGGAATGCAGTGGATAGTGACAAAGGTCTTCAGATGTACAATGCTCACCTTTCAGGCAGTGCTTATTGCTACCATCCATAGACTTATATTAACTAATTCTGCTCTGTGCACTTTGAATTGTCTTTCAGTCTGTGCATCCTTCTTGACAGCCAGCAGACATGTTAAGTCCAGCTTGCACCAGCCAGAACATCTTACATTGCAGTGAGTGCAGTGGGATATTTTCATTCTGTGAGCCTCTAATTTGATTTGACATTTCAGATGGGAAGGTGCAAGAAGTGGTAGATGACATTTACTGAATGACAAAAGGGTGTTATAGGGGAAAGGAACATCATGTCACAATATCCTCCCAAAGCAAATTCCAGTCAGCTCCCCAGTTTTCACTGACCCAGCAGTAGACTGGATGAGAAATTCTCATCCCACATCTTACTACATTTAAATATAAACCAACTTTGGGTCTAAGCTAGGGTCACATGATTTTAAAACAATCTGTAACTTTATTTGGCATGCAAAAGAAATAATAGATGCTTTTAGACCTACTTGGGTTTTCCCTGCTCTGTTCTGTGCCCTGTTACATAGGCTGGGCTGGCTTCTGCCATTTTTTATTTCTGCATTAAACAGTACATCATACACATGTGTGAAAAGGAGTGCCATCAATCTTAGCTAAAATGCTTGGAGACTAGATGCCTTTGGGATTTGGCTAGAACAACTCAATTCCCTGTTCAAGATCATACTGGCAATAGGGCTTCTCTCTACCACCTTTGCCATAGCTGGCAGCTGTTGGCAAACCCTCGTCCTTGCAGGTTTGTGCTGGGGATAAGCAAAGGGAAGGTTGGGGCTGGAGATAAGTTGGTCCCTTCTCGGGTTGTTTCCCTCTACCCCCATGCAAGGGCAGTTATCCTTTCGATATTTGAAATATGTGTTGCTCATCTGGGGCAGAGTGTCTGCAGCAATGCTGAGATTCTAGCCCAAAGTTGTTGACTGAAGTACATTTGAGTGCAGCCAGAACCTGATGCACCAGAAATAAATTACTGTAGCATTTGTGGAGAGGTGCTCAATGTCTAAGCCTTCTGGACATAAGGGCTTATGATGGTATTGCAAAACTCATCACTGGATAAGTAAGGGCACGGTCCAGTCAATTGGAAAAATATTTTTTGATCACATCCACCAACCTTTCCTATTTCAAATACTTCTTCAAGAATCATTTCCTTCTGAAGGGAGAAACCATTTATGATTTCAGACAGCTGCAGAGAGATTAACAATATCTGTGGTTCATAGGGTTTAGAATGACCAAATTGTGCTTTAGCTCGTCTTGGATTTCACAGTACAGTTGTCTGATCTTCTTACCATCATCTTTATCTTCCTTTCCTTTTCCTTCTAGCTGAGTTTTTCAGTTTGTTTGACTATTCAAGGGCAACTTTTAAAATATCTACATAGCGTTTAATTTCTTCAGGCCTTCATTTGATTCAATCCCTTATGTACAACAGTAAGTTCAGTTACAATAGTGCAGCAAACAGCCTTGCAAGTAAAGGACAGTCAGCTGTGAAGTCTTTTGTCCCCCTGAATGCATAGTCCTTTCCAAAGGAAGATGGAGTATCCTTGTAATTTAGTGATGGCAACTCACCAGGTAATAATTTGAACAAGGACAATGCAGGGAATGACTTTAAAGGGAAAGAGCATGGTCAAACATGAAACTGCTCCTTACTTTGGAGAGCCATTATACATACTACCTGTATAATTTAATGGTCTCTGCTTACCAGGAAACAATCTCAGGGTTCATTTCAAGGTAGTTTCAGTAGCTGTTGTCCATCACGCTGTGTGACCTAAGTAGATACTCGGTAGAGTTTGAGGCAAGAGACTTGAGCTTGAAGGGAGCAACTCTGCTCACTTAGGGATGATCTCATCTGTTAGCTCTACGCTGCACATACATTTAATAACTGCAGGGGAGCTTTGTCTGGGAAATACTTTTTTTGTGTATGAAGTGATGTCTTGAAAGTGTCTTTATTCCAGCCACAGTGCCCTATTTTTTTTCTTAAATAACTAGAATAGGGACAGCATAAAAAAAAAAAGACTAATGAATCTTAGAGAACCCAGATGTACTGAAGAAAGGAATCTTTCCACCAAAGAGAGAATATGTCCAAAGTCTTCTGTTTGCACAGTTTTAAAGTCTCAGAGGAGTCCTTGATGGATGGAGATAGCCTGTCTTATCAGCACAGGATGTTACAAGCTCAGTGCACAGTATATTGAGAGAACAGTTTATGAGCATAGTAGGGTGTTTTCTTTCTGGTCTGTCAATGCTGTGGTCTACTCATGGGAGGGAAAACCCAGCCTGGTTGAAAAGCTGATGCTGGATTTTCTTCATCACTTTATTTCTTTGATAGGCTAGTTGCCTGCTGGTATTTCCATATTTTGGAACTGAAATAATTTCAAATCCTGTTATTTCTTCTGGTTACCTTTAATTTAAAATGTGCAAAAGAGGGTTCATGCTTAAGGTGTTGTAATTCCCAAATTTAAGGCAAGCCAATTCACCTTTTATGTGTAACATGAGTTAGAATTTCAGTATATAAGAAAAATGCTTTTTGACTATAAGCCAATCCTTAAGATAGGGTGAAAACACAGCTAATTTTCTAAAAATTAGTCTCATTAATTTGATTTCTGTAAATCCCTGACATATGACTCCTGCCAAGAACTTTATCCTTCCCTCTCCTTTCTCCTTACCGCAACTTATGTCCAAGTGAAAGTTGTGAAAGTCTGCCTGCCACTCCCCTCACTCAGTTGTGGGACAAAACCTACATGAAAATAAAGTCATATAGGTCTGTTGCACAGCCCCCCTAAATCCTTTCATTTAAGGGCTGCTCTTCAGAGACTGCTGTAAGTGCTGAATGTAAGTAAGTGTAAGATCCCTGATAACTGGGATCTTCTGGGAGATTTGTCTGTGTTAGGTCTCAGCCTTAGTTCCCTAATGTGGCATGCAAGCATCTGAATGATTGTCATGTTGTGATTTCTGCTCTTTAAACATGAAGTTAAAGTGCTACAAGAAAGCTAAATGCCTTCTCCAGCTCGGCAATTGGTGGAGCTAGCTGTAAACTAACAGGGGACACAGAGGTGGTCTTATGTTCCTCTCACTTTAAGAAGTAAAGAGGACTAAATGTGTCTAGAAAACCACATTTACATTGCAAAGCAGCATATAAAATAGCTTTTCACAGTACAGAGAGAGGCACCCTTAGACTTCACTGCACGTGATGACAGATCCTCAGCAGAATTAGTGACGTTGGTGGACCCACCCTTATTTTCTTCTTGGCAATCTGGGACCCTGCTTCCTAGACATCTCATTGAAATAGGTTTCAAAGCTTGTTCATTAAACACCAAGCTTCATGGTAGCATCTTACTATGAGAATCATAAGATGTACATTGATATAAAAGAAACCTGTCCACGGAATAGCCATTGCTGTGCTTTTTCTTTGCCTTGACAGCAGTGCTGAGATATTGCTTTGTTCCATGAGCTACTGGGTCATCAGCGAGTTTTTACTGGTAATTGCTGTCTCAGTGACTTTTTATTGATCATTTAATTTCTGCCTGCAAACATGTAGGAGCAAATATTTTTCAGCCCTTTTAACCTCCTTAACTCTTCATTCCTGCTCAGCTTCCCTCTCCCCTGTGGCCAGCCCAAAGCAAATAGGTGGACAAAAAGATTAATAGAAGCCAGGAGATGCCTTCCTCCTCTCTAGTGCCCTGTGGCTTGGAGACTGTTATTAATAGCTGAAGTAAAACAGTGTTTCATAACCATCCTCTTGCTCCAGCTTCCTTGCCAGCCCCCTTTCCTTGGTCCCTGGAGAGAAAGTGTGAGCTCATCACTTTCCAATGCAAATTCAGCTTTTGGTCTCATACTGGGATTCTTTTCTTATCATGGGTGGAATATTTATGTTCTGCCAGCTGGTCGCTTTAAGCAAGCTGCTATTTGCTGGGATATCCAGTGAGCATGTGAGGAATAGGCCTGGCAAAAGCTGTTCAAGCACTTTATTTTTTCTCTACTCTGAAAATGTTGCTGTCTGCTCAGTACATGCACACACGTCTGCACCTCTATCTTTACTCACACAATAGTTGAAAAGAAAATTTAGCTATTTTGGTGTGGAAACAGAAACTGAAATTGAAATGTAGATATGACAGTCTAAAATATGTGGAAGCCCCTCTGTGGAACGTGGTCACCATATAGCCCACACATGACAAAGCTGTTGAATGTGTCTGGAGATCCATTATATTCTTGGAATGCTTCCTTTTTGTGTGTGCTTTGTATCTGAGTTGTTCTATATCTCTAGAGATCTCATGGGTTAGTACTGAAAGTGAGCTGCCAGGTTTTCATCCCAGCTGACCTGGGAAGAATGGGAATGGCACACTCTTGTCTGTTACCCCGTTTCTGTATGGATGGTACAGTATAGTTACAGTATGTGGGATCCTTTCAACCATCCCCCCGCTATGTTTTTACAAGACTGCTTTACCAGGCTGAGCATTGTCTAACAAGTTTTACTAAGCTGGAGGCTCTGAGAGAGTCTTTATTTGGAAGTCAAGTGAGATGAGCTGTAAAAGAAAAATGGGAGGAAAAAAGAACAGGAAGGTTCTGCTTCTCACTCTGAAAAATCGTTTGCTCACTTTCCTAATAAAAACCTTTAAGCTGTGCATTCTGTTAATGTATTTGCTGGGTATGTGCCATTTCATGGACAAAATAATATTTATTTTATAAATGTCTCATCCTTTCACAGGCTCTCAACTCTGAATACAAGCAGGCTTTTCCTTCAGGTAAAATAAAAGATGCTGCTATTTTCTGAGTATGGTTCCCCAAAGTTCTGTGTTCATTCCATTTTTTAGTGGTCAGTAAAGACATCTACACATGAAAAACAATTTTAAATGACATTATATATGTAAATATCTCTTTGCCACTGGCAGCCTAGCAGGTTGCACTGCAGGCTTTCTGCATTTTACTCAACAGGGAGTATGTAGGTGCCTAATGTGCTTGTTAAGTACATTTATAGTTACATTTAAATAGTTAGGAATTTGTTATTTATCTTAATGCAGAAAATTGACTCTGAAGCAAGGAGCATGCAAGGGAGCAAGAACCAGTTGTGAAACTTGATCTAATATGGCTGGTAGTTTCAGCTGGAAAAAACCTGTGAAATTAAGAAAAATGTCTGTTTTAGAATTTTCAAAGTACGTTTTTCAGACTTTCAGTTGAATTACAGTTTTTAAATTATACCTTAAAGGTGTCAGAATAAGTTACAGATGAATGTGGTTTTGTGGCTGTAAAAAACTTTTCCGTTAATCTGAAATTCTTGTTGTTTTTTTCCTGGTTGTGTCAGTCTCCCCTCTGCCATCCCCCCTAGTTTTTCAAGTTGGCCTTGGTGCTGAGTGCTTAATGTTCACTTGGTGTTTTCAGGGAGGGGATGTTACTTAAAACTGGCTTTGCTTTTGTATCACTAGTTGAACTAGTGAAATCTTCCAATTTAGCTTTACTTGTGAAAAATCTAGTTGGCATGGTCTTAGAGCATGTTGTGTTATGAACCAAAGCATGGTAACTAGATATGATCAGGTGACCACTTTCAAGAGTGCACTTGTGTTATCATAGACACAGTCATTGTCTGTCTCAATAGGTGACCCTTGTGTCTGTCTGTGAATGGGGAAGGGCACTGTGTCAGATCCCTCTCTCTGACTTTCCACAAACATCTAGGTGGTGAGTAGAAGCTGATAGAGTGCACCTTTACCCACTGGTAGGGGTAGCAGCTAAGGGCTAGCAACCGAATCTTAAACCCAAAAGACAGACACCCCAACCCATCAACTGAGGGGAAGCATCAGGCAAGTTTCCTTGAAGCCCACAGCAAGCAACAACTAGTACCAGGAGTTGTTTTACTTTATCTAGGACAAGTACCAACAAGTCCTGCTGGCAGAGCAGGCTGAACCTCAATTCAGGATGATGCCAGAGCCAGTCAGAAAGAAACATGATCTCTTTTTCTAATAATTTGGCCCATGCTGCAACTGAAAATCTATCTTGAGCTCCATTAATTAGAACATTGGCTTCTATTTATGCATATAAGTTAATGAATATTCACCAGACGTGTTGATTAGGGTGATGTTATTTGCATATTCTTCCTAGATTTTTAGCCCTTTACCCTTAGGTATTCTAGTATTCAAAATATTCATGTGGCACCAAAGGAAATTCTGATTAGGTATTGGGGGAAAAAATTCATAATGAAGGTGGTCGGATTTTGGAACAGGTGTTCAAAGATGTGCACCTCTGTTCTTGGAGGCATTTAAAACTTGGCTGGACAAGGCCCCGAGCAACATGAACTATTTTTGACTTTGATTTTAACTTTGAGGTTGTGCCTCCTTTAGCAGAGTATTGGGCTGGTTGACATCTAGAGGACTCTTTTAACATAAATAATTCTGCGATTAATGCAGAAGAATGGTGTGCCTACACTTTAGGTATGAATATATTTATAGATCAAGAAAAAGTGTGTAACCAGTACTTTCATGGTTAGTATTCCTCCAGAAGTAACAAAATAATCCTGTTAAGTGTGTTGCAATACTTTCTAATGAAGTATCTGCCTTCATTAAGAAGATACTCATCCTGAGTTCATTAGCGAGTCAGTATATCTGATTGCAGTTTTGTCATAGCAGCTGGTCAAGGTAGAACTTAATTTCCCCTTCTATTTTCTTCCAGGGTTTAGTTTGACCAGTTAGTTTGTGCTGAAACTGCAACCAACTTGTCTATATTAAGGTACCTCCAGATGAGTTTTGTTGATTCATATGAAATGATGCAAGAAATTGAGGGCAGCACATACACCTGAGTGTAATAATTCTGAAATTGCACTGGCCTGAATGGCCAGGGCTAGTTTGGAGGCTGCATAAAATGCTAACACAATTAAACAATGAAATTCTCCAGGGCTGACAAGACTTTTAAGACATTAATGAATACATATGCCACGTGGAATTGCTTTTGTCACCTGATCCTAGCCCTAACTATGATTATAGCCCCTGGAAACATTACTGAAATGTTATAATAGGGGAAAAAAAACCAAACCAAACAAACATTATAAACTGCCTCTGCTCTACAGATTTTTCTGAAGATAATGTGAAACAATTAGGGACCAAATGAGCAATCTACATCTTCTGTCTTCTTGGTATAGTCACCCAATAAGGAAACAGTAACCAAACCGTGGGATTAAGGCAATCTCTCATACAGAAGGCAGTTTCTCGTAATGAATAGCAAATATATGAAGTGAGTGCAGTTTGCAAGCCAGAGGCTAAGATTCCTTTTCTTAGGAAATGTTTGTGAAATAATTCTGAAACAGATTTGTAAAAATTAGAGCTAGCACAAAGGCTGAATTTCGTGGAATAAATTGCTTGCTACAAACAGCTCATCCAGGGGTATCTGCAACACAGAAGAAGGAAGAGCTGCCTGGAGGTAGCTCAGAACATCCACACCAGTCTTTTCAGGGAAGCTGATCATACCAAAAGCTTAGGCAGGAAATGTCATAAAACAAGTACTAGTTGTAGAGCTGGATCCTTCTTAGAAATCAACATGCATACTACAAGAGAAGAATGGGTACCTCCTGGTTTCTGATCTCTGCATGTTACAGGATGGAAGGTGACAGTCGTGTCAGTGCTGGCTGGTGAAGTCCCGAGCAAGTGAGCTGCTGGCTCCCTGCATCTGAGATTCCTCATTGCTTTTACCCAAGGACTGCTGCATATGATCTTAGAGTGGGATAAATTCTTAGCTGTACCTGCAAGTTTTCCAGCTACCAAAGATAACTTATTCACAGGCACTGGGTTAATCTGTACCTGAATGTTAAGGATGGTTCCAAAGCCTGCAGGCCTGAAAGCTGTGGGGGAAAAGTGTGAAATCAATCCCCTCATTGACAGGAGGGGAGTATAATCAGATAACCCATGCAATTAACACTTCTGTGTGCCATCATGGGCTGGATCTGAAGTAAGGTTACTGAGCTTTCCCTAACTGCTCTCAGAGATTACCAGTTTCATGAAAGACCGTCACAAGGATTAGTCTCCGTTGCCAACTCTCAGATGAATTGGTCTGTATTATGCAGAAGACTAACTATATGATCATATTGACAGTGTAAATTCATGAAACTTGGCAACCACCTTTGCAAAAGTCAAATGACCTCACCAGAAAAATGCCTCTGGGTGCTTTGGGATCCAAAATTTAGGACTGAGGTGACCAGTATCTTGGTGGCACTTTGAATTTTCATTCTATTTCTTAAGTTAAGCATGGTAAAGACTCTTTCTTGGAGCACTTTGAAAGAGTTTAAATATTATATTTAAGGGAGTGGGAGAGGCCCAGGGTGTTGAAGAAAGGCTGGTCCAAAAGTTCTAAAAAAAGCTTACCCACCAGACAAATAGAGTACGGACACCAGCAATGTAAACTCTCAATTCTCTTCAGTTTAGAGTGGGATAATGGTTCAGTCACCCTCTGCATTACCCAAAAGTTTGAGACCTCTACCCAGAATAATGTTTACAGTCCTAGTAGTACAGCAGGAGCTGAGTTTCTTTTGCAGTTGAACTAACATCAGGATGTCCATAGTTTTGAAAATTTAATAGAAAAAAAATCAGTGTTTTCAGGTGCTATTTCTGCTATAGCACAGGTTAAAGACTTTCCTCGCAATGGAGAGAAGAGGAAATATTATGTAACAATAAAATGGCAGTTTGGACTGGTGATCAACAGATATGGGAAGGGAACTGAGAAAGTAAGTGGATCAGTAAGAGGAGTGGCATGTTTGATGCTGTGAATGCTTAGCTGCTTAGGCTGAAGCTATCTCTAGTTTCCTTATCTCAGTTTTATTTGTAATCTGTCCCTTGCAGGAACAGGGGGTTGCCAGCCACAGTTAACAGCTGCTGAATCCCCCGAGCATCTGTGCTTATGTGCTGATAGTATGGCAGAGGTCTGCTCTGCCTCGTTCTAGTTGCATCTTCCTGCTGATCCTTTTCTTAGCACTCTACTGGAACATGTCAGCTACTTTTCTTTAGGATTTTCAACAAACATTTCCCTTTGGTCACAGAAACCTGGAATATACTGCATGTGTCAGTGGAGCAGCTTTGTGGTGGTTTTGTGTTTCTTATGGCCAGCTATAACTCTTGCTATGGCAGCTGCATATGTGAAAAAACCCACTCAGTGGTTTGCTCTATAAATACTGTTCCCAGTTATTTCAGCAAAGTGCAGAGCTCAGCTGCAGTTGCATTTGGTCTTCCTGAGTTAGTGCTGAAGGCTGGAGGTGCTCCATAAATTGCAGTTACCCTAGTAAGGGTATGGAAGGGAAAGTTTGCTTTTCTTCTTATCTCAAAGACTGCAGTGAGCGTAGCTATTAATTCTCCTGAAGGGTAAGGATTTCGTAGCATTTCTCTGTGAAGACTTTCCAAGACAGCAGTCATTCTGATCCTTGCTGCACTCACTGCTTCTGCTCTCCCTGGGGCTTCCAGGAACTGGATGTTCGGGCATCTTGAACCTTGTTCTCTTCTCAGTGGGACAAGTAGGAAAACATCAGAAGTATGGAATTATCACTACCCATAAACTCACCCTTCTCATTATTTTTATTGGCAGGTCCAGGCAAATGAAAGCCTTATTCTAAGTTTCAAAAGCGAATTCTCACCTCTAGTTAGATATGTGCTGATATAGCTGCATTGACTCAGCATAGTCACTCTCCTACACTTGTGAGAGTGGGTTTAAATAGATGGTTCATGTTTAAATGCAAAGCAATCCCAAACACTGTCATTTTGGACCATGAAGAGCTTGAGTTTCCCAGTAAGCTATTGCCTGCTTCTGCCGTGGTTTTCTGCTGGGTGGACACCATTGCTCCCTGGTGGAGCTGGCAGGGCGTCAGCGCCCTTCCTGCACAGCCTTTGTGAACTGCAACACCAAGTGCCCTGTTTGCCCACCCGGTTGACAGCGCTCCTGAAGGTCTTTTTAGATGTACTTAAGTCTCATTAACACCATGGGGAAGTAAGCGTAAGCCCAAATTTAAAGATACGGTCAAGTGATGACCTGAATTCAGACCGTGACATCTTTCTGCTTTAGGCTTTGGTAAAAGCTATTGAACAGCTCACTGCATTACTCCTAACAGTATTTGCAGAATTAAGTCTGATGGACCTTGCTAGAAATTAGCCTCTTCGGTTTCAGAGGAGCTGTTTCTGCTGATTACTTTTAGAAATTATAGCAAATGGAACAGGATTTTTTCTTCCTTCCTCCTGCAAGCTTTTATTTTGAATCTTGGCTCTGTGTCTATTTCTGTTATTCTATATAAATCTCTTGTCTGGGCAGGTATCTGATAACTTACAGATTATTTTCTGAAAAATGAGCATTTTTCATTTTCTTGCTGATGCTTCTGGTCCAGGAAAGCAACTGAACAAAACAGGATAAAAAAACCTATAAGAAGGCAAGGTTGTGATTTGGGGATTTTTTTTAAAAGCTCTTTGCACACTAGCTATCTTTTTTTTTTTTTAAATACTATTCTTAGTTTGAAACTTTAATTCTGGGCGTACATTTGGTGCCCAGATGGTGCAGACTCACACAGAAGCCCATCACGCTGTCAGGGCAGGCGGATACATATGTAAATATTTTGCCTTTTTCCCCTATAATATTTGGCTTTGTCTAATCTAATTGCTGTCAAAGGCAGAATGTGAAGAATGCTTAAGAGAAGCAAACAATGAGGACCTCAAATGTTTATATTGTACTAACTTGGGAAGATGCTGGTAGGCTCTGATGTAACTAATAATTTGTTTCATGGGCTTTCTTATTCATGCTGTGAATTGATGGACTATTATCTAAGTTTATGCCAAGTACTATCTTACAACCTGAAGTAGAAACCTGAGTTTCTGGTGGTATAAAAGCATATTTTACCCCATGGAACTGTCAATATAAGGCTAATGGGTCTGCCTTTTCAGTTCAGGCTGACAGTAAGTGTTCTCTACCTGCCTCTTTGTGTATAGTGCTCTTTATTATTTATATAATTCATTGCTTCATTTAATTTATTCTATTGAGTGCTTGTCTTAATGTATTTTTAATACATAAAAGCATCTCCAGCATAGCTACTTCTCTGACCATTGGTAGCTAGCAACCAACAGTGGCCAACCACATTAGGGATACCTATTTAGTTATCAAAGACCTGATCCAAAATACCATAATATTAATAGAAAAATGGCTTTCATGAGCTTTGAATCTGACTGCGTAGTGAGGAGGTGTAATAAAGCCAGTGACAGCTGAGAATGCTGGCAAAAGGAATGCAGGAAACCTGACTGGCTTTCATCAACACAAGAACAGTTATGCTATCCTGTGGTTTCTGATCATAGGTGAAATTTGGCTGGCTGTAAATCATGGAAAGCATCAGACTACACCAGACCCATTCCTCTAAGGACACTCACTATGCAGAGACGTGCCAGGAGATCAGGGCCTGGAGGTGTGATTATTGTACAGGAAGGAAAACTTCTGTAAAAGGAGGATGTAATAATGTGACCAAAAGGTAACAGAAGCAGCATGTGATGCTTTTTCCCATGGAACATAGATGAAATCCTGACTGCAGGGGAAAAAAATTGCCCATTTCAGCCATTCATGTTGCCATCTGAGGCTCATTGTTCAGGCATGCCAATAAATTCTGTTTCTGAACCTTTTATGAGAGTGTCTGGGTGTCATATTGTCAAGAGACATATTGTCATGTATCCTGCTGTGGGGTGGAAAGGGGTCAGGCAAACTGTTTACTATCTGATGTATTATTTTCTTCTGTGTTGTTTTTCATTGCTTAAGGAAAGATCAAAGATGTTTGCTCTGTGTATCTCCTGGAGTATGGGCACTGAGACCCATGACTGTACAATAAGCTAAGACATGAATTTACAGTTTCAACACAGTAACTGTATTGCTGCTGCTCACTCATGTTTCAGAGAAAAGGCATGAAAGAAGGGGTAATGTGCCCAATAGATATCTAATGGTGAAAGTTGACACTGCCAGCTACTATAGGGCCAGACTGGGAGGTTCCTGGAATGTGTGGAAGATCACATCCAAACTTACAATACAGGTAGTCAGGTTACCCTACAGATAAGCTTCTCATGGGCCACAGATAGTGCTGATTGTCGATGGTAGCGATTGCTTTGCTCCTAAGCTTTGTTTTTGGTTGTCAAACCCATCTGGTCCACAACTGGGAGGCCACACTGCATTCACTTAACAGCACTTTCTCTTCTGCATTTTGCCTTTCCCAGGAGCAATTGAGCGGTGCTCGTACATCAAGTACCACTACTCCTCAGCGACCATTCCCAAGAACCTCACGTACAACATCACCAAGACAATCCGCCAGGACGAGTGGCACGCCTTGCGTAAGTGTTGCTGGCTTTCCTCTCCGTTCTCCTCGCGCGCAGGCTGAGGGAGGTGCTGCTGCTGAGGGAGAGCGGAGGCTTTGACTGACGGCCCACTCAGAGCCCTCAGCTCACACACAGTTTGTCTTCGTAGCAGACAAATCGATTTGTTCTCAGGACCTACATCTCTGTTTCTGCTGCTGACTAGGAATTCTGCTGAGGCATGAGAAAGTGGCAGCGGGGAAAAGGCATTTGTATGCAGGGATTAATATTGAGTTAAATACAAAAAATGAATAACAAAATCAATGCCCTATTTTTTAATTCAGTAGAATGCTCTGTACGTGAGTGGATTCTCATGCAGTTGATGCTGCTGCTGAGTTTCCTCCTTCCAGGAGAATTCATTGCTGGCTTTTATTGTAGAATATGTCCTGCTGCCAGCAGCTGCTGGGTGGCAACACTCTCCTTTGAAGATCTAGGGAGAGAATTGCTGCACCCTTTAAGGCAGAGGGAAGGAGCTTAGTACTCAGTGATAATTGTAGCCAGTGGTCACCAACTCGTAACATTTGCTGAAGCAACAAGATCTGACAGGGATGGAATTGCCTTGGGATGTATTGGCTGACCTTAAATCTTGTCTCGCTCTCATCTTGGAGATGGAAAACCGTTTTCACTGATAAAATGCAAGAGGTAGGATTTCACAAGGAAAGAGGCCACTGAAACTTGCTTTTGTTACTATATAGTCATGGGGACTGATCGTGAGCAGCTCTGTTTTGGTGGAAGCAGTTAACAACTCCTTGAAGGTGGCAGGGGTTAAGGAAATGCTGACTGATGAAAACCTTAAAAGGTGGTAGTGAGCTTCCACTGTCCGGACTGTGTCAGTTTGAGAACTGTGCTAGACCTCTGGTGTTCTCAGGGCTTTCAGTCTCTGTTTCACTCCTGCCTAATGTGGCTGTTGCTTTGGAAGGGTCCTTTTAAGCTCTGGGGAGGAGAAGGTGCAATGTTGTAATTGATTTCCTGCATTGGTGAGGTCGGGCATGGTTTGAAATTCATTGGTGCTTGTAGGCCTGGCTGGTCAAATCTGGTAAAGAATTAAGAATGCTCTAGAAGGTCTTGCTAAATGCCAGTTTTTTATTTTACTTTATTTTTAATTGTGTTTGTGTGGATAAATACATATTTTGATTGAGACATCACAAAGAAAAGGAATAACTGAACTCACCCCTGTCAGAAGGTTGTAAGACACTGGTATTGCAAAATACTGTTCTGGGCTCATTTGACCCTGAAATCAGAAGATCAGTTGGTTCAGTTCCCTTCAGGTTTTCTTCTACCACCTGTCTTCTCTGCTGGTGTTAGTTTTGTTAACATTGCTCATCTGGGGACAAAAAAAAAAATGTACCCCCCCAGACATCTTCTGTCAGGGTTCATAGGGCTGTAGGGAGGGCCTTTGTTTATGCTTTTTTTGGTGTACGTGTGTTTTTGCCACTGTTGTGAGCAACAATGACTTCTCTGCAACCATCCACTGGGAATCTCACTGTTTAATGTAAGAATTATTATCTAAAATTAATCTTTATCTCAGCAATGGTTCAAGTAAAGGCTTATATACCCGGTCATGTGCATCTTGGTGTGTGCATCCCTTGGTGGGATCAGCAAGTTCCCGAGCCTGGTGTGTAGGCAGCTGATGGGAGTGTTCAGTAGGGCATTTATCAGTCTCCAAAGTGGCAGTCTAGACACTCTGTGCTCACACATTTACATATCTGATTTGGTTTGAGGCACTCTCAGGGTGAGGTTGCTTGTGCCCTCTCTGGGGAGGGTACGTGGAGTGTTGTGGGTGTTCCTGTGTATTTCTGACCCAAATTTTCTTGCCAGTTCATGATTCAGATGAGTGTAGGTAGGTGTAGATAGAGCTGAAGTTTGAATCTACTTATCTAAAGACGGAGAAGAAGAGAAATATTTTGCTGAAGCTCTTGCTTCTCCAGAGCAGTTATGGGCAAGTGGAGAGTGCTTGATATATGGGGTTAGCCAATGAAGGTTCTGGAGGTCACTGCATTGAAGAGTGAACTGATTCTATATGACTAGTTCCTGTGTGGGAACAACAACCTGTTTTAAAAAACTAGGGCAACACAAATCTTTTCAAGTTGTGATTTGGTTGAGGGGAATGTTGTCCCTTTCCAGTGCAATAGACCCTTCAGAAAGTCCCAGTGATTTTAGTCCCTGCTTTAGCAGCTGACCCTGTTCTATGTCCCTGGACTAGTTTAATCCAGGTCACAGGTACTTCATTTCACCACTGCTTATCCTGATACATCCAAGTCAACCTGGCCATTATTTTCCTCTGAATAATTTCCTGTTCAGAATTTTCCTTCCAGTGAGTGTTGTGACAAACTGCAAAAGGAGCTGGAAGGCTGGTGATCTTCCTTCTCTTGCCATGGATTATTTTTCAGATCTGTAGGATGAGAGAGGAAAAAAAGTATTTCCATGAAACACTGGGGCAAAATGGCATCCTGGAGAATTTCAGAGGAACTGGAAAAGTGAAACCAGAATGTCTGGTCACCCTGCTAAAAAAAAAAAATTGCCTCTACCAGGCTGAAGCCACTGTTGTCCTTTGCCAGTAGTGATTATTTTCCTTCCCTAGTGTCTGGGCAGCAGACTGTTGTTCCTGGGAAGGAAATCTGTGGGTTTGCATGTTTACTGGGTTGGGAATCAGCGGGAAGAGGCCTCCAGCCGTGCACCTCAGACTGGCAGGCAGGACTGATGGTCCAGCAGTTTCTCTCGAATTGCAGGAGCGGGTGAGGGACAACTGATTTGAGGCTGAGGCCCTCATGGCACCAGTCGGCACAGAAAGCAGATACTCCTCTAGCTGTGCTCTCAGCTACGCTGAAGAACCCGGGAGAGCAGCTGGTCTGAGAGGAATGGTTGGAGCTGACTTTACCATTTTTGATTTTTATCTTCTTTCATTCTGTTTGACATTTTCAAGATGGAACCTTTGCTCCAAATTGATTGCCTATGGCAGCATGAGCCGGGGAAATAGGACTTGTCTTCTCTGCAATCACTTCCTCTCAACTATCTCTAGTTAAACAGGGATAGAGGGAAGGATGATTGTAGTATTGCCAGCTCTTGCCTGTCAGGAGATAAATGTTCATCTAATTAGACAAAACAAGTATCTATATGAGCTGGGAGGAGAAGGAAGAGGAAAAGAAAATGTGTCCGACAACTTTGAGCATGAATAACTGTCTCTTTATGGAACATGCCAGTGTAATATGACTGATTTGCTATTAGGCATTTACCCTGTCACTTTTTGGCCCTAGGCTTGTGCACAAAACTTGATCCATAGTTCTGTCATCTGAAAAACTGTAGCAGCATCATTGATGCTCTTAGAAATGGAGGTACATTATTGCAGTAAAAACTGGAGAAAATCCGAGCAGTTCTGTATTTATTCACGCATTGTTCTGTGTGGTTTATGCTGTTCTTGTAAGTTCACTTTCATTATACTACAGGTATGTGTTCACACAGGGAAGTGCTCATGGCAGCAGTTTGAGCTGTGGAATATGGTGCAGGCTTTGGGAAGGGTACGAGGCGTTTTCAGGTGATGGAATAAGCACGTCAAGATGGATGCTTGTACTTTAAGAAAGTTGACCATAAAAAGGAGACCATGTCGATGTTAATTTTTTTCTTGTCCTAAAATCTTCATTAAACCATTATCTGGTATATTATGGCAAAGCAGGTGAAAGGCTGTGTTTGCTTGGAAAATGGTAGTACCACCAAGGCAATGATGTGCTATATTCAGTTTGGCATCGTCCAGGAGCCAACAGTGCTATTCCCTAAATCACTGTGAAGGATAAGGCACTCAAAGCCCAGGGAGTATTTAGTCTACTGGCTTACTTTTTGGAGCACAACAGGCACCTGTTGGGTTGATGCTGAGTTTTTTTATCATCAGAAGGATTGTAGTAAGGTTATTTCTGTTTCATTCCTGTTTGGTTTTGTGTGGGTGTGTTTGGTTTTGTTTTTATTTTTTTTTTATGTAGACTGTAGACAACCCAGGCTCTATATTCACCTTATGCTGCAGTCTTTTAAGAATCAACTGTTTTGTGTAAAAGGGTAACCATAGCATAGAAGATGAGTGCAGAGAGGAATTTCTAAGTATGCTTATGCCAAGTGTGTCTACACTTCATTGTCTTGCTGGGAGAGTTAGGATTAGAAATTTATTCTGAGGAAGCCAAATAGTGCAGAAAAGGGAGGAAGATGCAGATAAGAGGAGGGATGGTCTTCATATGTTCTTCTAGCATGATGATGTCTTGTTTTGGCCTCTAGCTTTTGTTTAGACCTTATGCTTCCTTCCTCATTTTTACCTTTGAGGATACTTGTATTTGCCATGGGTCTTCTTTGTGTCCTTGAACTATTTCGACAAGAACAACTGTGTAGGTACTACAGAATTGTGGATTAGCCTGCAGTGGGCTCAGACCTGCCTGGGGCCTCACAAGAGCTGATGCTCATGGGTGTCTCTGCAGTCTTGCTCACTGTGGTCTTGGCAAGGGAAGGTTAAAAGGAGGCTTTTCCAGAGCCACCTTTTCTCCAAGGCAGGTGAAGAAATTATTGTGGCTTTAAAGTACTGAAAACAAGCTGCTGATGTGATTTCTTGAAGAGTAAGATCTCTTTCTCTTGGAGAATAAGTGGAACCACTCCCTCTTCCCTTTTTCCTGCCTTGGTAGCTGAAAATGGGACAATTGCTGCATGGCACTCAGAGCCTTTGGCAGACCTCCCACTGGCTTGCATGAAAGTTTCCACATCAGAAGAGAGATGAAAAATTCTTCCTTCTGTCCAAAAGCTTTTGTTTTGCTGACTCACAGAGCCTATCATGTGAGGTAGATAGCTGGGTCTTTAAGTCTGTTACTTTTTCTTCCTCCCTATATATCACAAATCTGATTCTGTACTTCGGATTACACATGGTAATGAAACAGGGAATTTGTCTATTTGCTCTTCTCCAGCCTTCCATTGCCACCTGGGCCTGTCTTCCACAGCAGCTGTGTTTTGTGTCCAGGAATGGGAAGAGTGCTGCATCTGGGCAGAGTGGCTGGAATTGCTATGGAAACTGATCTTTTGCTGCACAGCTTAGAAACTGTGTCACCAGACTGCTTTAGAGAGAACCAGTTCATAAGCAGGTAGCTGATGCTTCTTAGGAAGTGCTTAGAATTTCCTGGGCTTTCTGAAAATGTTTCTTGCCTGGCACTGTGGGATCTCCTTTGCCTGTCACCTGACCCTGCATTTTTACTGCAGGACCAACCCCAGGATATGGGCTCTGAATTTAGAGCATCAGCACGGGGAGCTGCATTGTCAGAGCAACAGTCATAATGCCTTTTATTAATTGGAATGATAACGTTCATCTGCACTGCTGAAAAGCTGCAATAATCCTGTGTTTGTGATGGTCTGAAAGCCATTTGCATAAAAAATGAACTCCAAAGTCAAAAGTAATAGCCTGGCATGTTCTGAGTGGAGAAGGTACTGGAGGAAATGAGGGATTTTTACTGGATGTAGCAAGTGGTAGTATTTTAATTCACACAGCATCTATGCTGAAAGCCGAGTGGATTTTATCAGCCTTAATGCTCCAAACTTTGCAGGAGATTAAGGCTTCCTCATTTAGGCCTACAAAGCAGTCATATAACTCCTTATAACCAGTGAAACTACTGGTGAGGTGGATGGAAAAATATCCAACAACAATTGTGGAGATTGTTGGCAACAATTAACACTCTGAAAAAGACTGCCATGTCTACACTTGGTAATTTCTACAGACTTCCCAAGCCTTCTCATTCCATGGAACAAGATGTTGAGATTTGCACAGCAGCTCAGCTGATGGCTTGACAATGCATTAGTAACACCAGTAGGCTCATGGGCTTGACCCTGTCTGCTTTTATAAGCAACAATAAATATTTCATTGTTGTATCTGTATTAAGTGCTGACCCCAGAGAATTTTTTTTCCCCCCCTAGGTATTACTGAAAGCAGTGTTTGAAATAAATAGGCAGCATCCCACTTTTCTTGCTCCTTTCTTCTGCTCTCTCCTGTACTCTCTTGGGTCTCCTTCCATTCCTATCTTCCTCTACAAGGAAAAGCTGTTTCATTTTTAATTAGCTACCTTGACCCCCAGATGGAGGTACACCCTGAAGTATGGCACCATCCTGCTGGTCAGTGCCATTTGGCTGATGACATGATGTCATTCCTTAATGCATTGGTTACTAAAACAGCCGGGGCAGCCATCCCGGAGGTCAGGCAGGCAGCAGGTGCTCACATGCCTGGAGGTCTAGTGTTGTTGGATCTTCACTGTGCTCATTGTTCCCATAGCTAATGACCAGGTGGTAGTGACAGACCTTCTCATTTCCCTCTCTCTGCTGTAGGGTTTTCTTCCTATCATGCTATTTCCAGCTAAGATATCTATTTTTTTTTTGGCATCAAAGCCTAAGACCTATTTTGAAATCTGTAAGGGATTTTATCGCCTTCTGCTAGGCTTCATCTTAGGATCTGCTAATATGGCTGTGACCTTAATACCTACACTGATGAATAACTTTCCCAACTGCATGCTACTCTTTATTTTGCTTCTTAGAGACAGAAGAGCAGAGCCAGGAGTAAGGGAGAAGGTCAATAGACCCTCCAGTCCTGAGCTGACAGGAGTGCCTGAATAGAAAACATGGCCAAGATGTAGGCAGGGAGGAAAGGAGGACAAGTAAAGGGGTAAAACTTAGTGCTGGAGATTTGGGAGAGGTTAAGATAAGGGATTGCTGAACATTGCAACTGGGATAATGGTTGGAGTGGTGGACTGGAACAATTTGGGAGGGAAGGTGCAAAAAATGGCCAAGTTCTTGGTGTTGGAGTGAAGTGGGGAGCAAATTGGGAAGGATCCCCTCCAAAGCCCTGTTGAAAGAGCAGTCAGAAGTCTTACTGTGCATCTACTGCTAATGCAACTGTGAAACACTGGCAGAGGGGAGGTCTCATCCTGCTCTCTCAGCCAGCAGGTTCTTCCTTGCAGCTCACTTAACATGGGGCTGAGAGGTAAATCAAAAGAGTATTATTCTGCTGACAAACCACTTACCAGTATTCTGAATCAGTAAGAAACCCCACACTAGAATTTCTGGTTTTGCAGTTTGTTTGTTTTAAAGTTCACTTAAAATCTGATGAGCATTTTTAAGGTTGCAAACAGAAACATGCAAAGTTAGGAGATGACACAGTTTAGGCTGCATACTTGGTCTTAATTTATCTCCTCTCAGCACACTCATTATCAAGTCCTTAATAACTGTAATCACATACCCCTGCCTTGTTCCATACATTTGGGATATTCTGCTTCCATTCAATGATGTCTTCAGTGTTTGGTTTCTCTTTCATTGCTTAATGTATGGTTGCTGGCCTTTTTAATTGCAGGTTACACATCTGCTGATCCTATGACAGAGTTAACCACCTCATGAACTTTACATGCCGTGCTTCAGTACAATAAATGGAAATATGGCAAAGATAATTGTATTAATGTCTAGTAACACCTTGTGATGGGCTGTAATTCCCATTCTAGGCCTGACAATCAAAGATAACTGGTTTGGGATTTT
>NW_016690190.1:3626792-3646577 GCF_001604755.1 Lepidothrix coronata
CTTTGCCATATTTCCATTTATTGTACTGAAGCACGGCATGTAAAGATAATTGTATTAATGTCTAGTAACACCTTGTGATGGGCTGTAATTCCCATTCTAGGCCTGACAATCAAAGATAACTGGTTTGGGATTTTTGGGTGTCTAGATGGAGATACTGATGACTTGAGTTTCACAGTACTTGTCATTAAATAGCCTTTTGTATTTCCAGAGCACAGCTCCTGCTGACTTTCAGTGCAAGTATAAGTGCACTCTGTGATGAAACTTCAAGTTGCCACCCAACTCACACTGGGTTGTAGTGAATGAGGAAAATGCAAATAGGGACCACATCTGAAGAGGTTTCTTGGGCTAACTGACCTATCAGCACCAAGGACTTTTAGGGTAGCTGTAGAAGAAAGTGCTTGTTTGAGAGGGAGGAGGGGCTGTTGTCAGCTGGCTGATCTTTGCTCTGTCCGCTCTTTGCTAGAGGGGTTGCACTTGTTCTCACCTTTCACACTGACCCTTTCAAAGGGTCGTGTTCTTGTGTTTCCTGGCTTTGGCACACTTGACTCAGCAGCCTTCCTATTGATAGGTTTTGGTATTTTTTTTTGTTTGGTTTTGTTTTTTGTTATATTTGTGTGTGCAGGCACTTGGGTTCACCTTGGCTTAGGTGGTATTTCACTTTGTCCCCCACTGTTATATAGGAAAAAAAAAATGACATTTTTATCTTCACCATCGAAAAGAGTCTTAGGGTATTTATGGAGCTGTTCTGAGTGCAGGAGAATCAAAAGTACTCTCCAGTCTTACTAGTGATTTTTTGCAAAAGGAGTATTAGAGACTCTTTGCCTGTTGCAGCGTGGAGATGTTGACAGGTAAAACACACCATTGCTAATCATTTCCAGTCATTCAGCCAGTCAAAATATAGCTTTATTAATATGCATACAGAGCTCTCTGTTTCCCTTCTCTTCCTCTGGAGAGACACAGAGGGGGAGAGATGGGCGTTTTTCTGTGTCTTGGCTAATCAAGAATGATGCCTTGTGCATTCTTAGGGTGAGAACAGAGGAAAGAACAAACAGGATGCTCTAATGGGTCTCATCCATCTGACTTCTATAACTTTTGATTTATATACCAATTTAATGCCTGGTTTATGATGAATTATGTCCCAGTTGTTTTATACCCCAGTCTGATGCCCCACCCCACAATGTTAGTGAGGTGAAATCCAGGTGGTTAAACATTTCAAGGTGATTACAAGTCTTGTGCCACACACAGAGTCAGTAATGAGGAGTTAAGGGCTTCCTTACTTCAGTGCAAGAAGAAAGACGTAAGTGGAACATTTTGGAATTGAACTTATTGTGATTTATTCACAAAGCCGTGCACCATCCACAGAGAAACATCACAGCAGCCAGGATCAGATAGATGCCAACAAACTTTGAATCAAACAACCTGGCTCTGACCCGACAGAAGCTCCAGGCTGAAACATATAGGTGATATTTATATGTTGATAGCTACTAGACAGTGGTTGCCAGTATAATTACTGTTTTGCAGTGATGCTCTTTGTACATGGAATTGCAGAATACACTCCCAGTCCTCATGTACAACCCGAAAGTCCTCCGACTTGCTACTTTGGAAAGGTCTAAAATATGTCAGTATTAATGTGCAGAAACCATAATGCAGCTTTACATCCTCAGAGTCTTAGTATTAACTGGGCCATGATGATTTTGGCTACGTTGTCAGAGGTGAATGTAGTTCCGGACCATGAAGACTGGATGAAGTTAAAGGATTTGTCTTAGGGCCCATCCCAAGACTCCTTAATTGGCTGGGTGAATCACAGTTTAGCTGTTCAATTATTCCCTGCCCACCTCCAGGAACTGATTGCACAGTTGGTGAGGGAATAAGAAATCAGGAATATAAATCAGCTGCAGGTATTTCCTATGGGCATTCAGAGTTCAGTCTCACAAATCTCATCTGGCTGCTCTGGATGTAGGTTATATTTAATGGAGCTTGAGCCTGCATGTCCCTCTGCATCACTGGAATTATGACAGCTAATTTGAGTCTATCTGCCGCTGGTGCGTGCAGTTGATCGATATCTCTTTCATAAATACAAACTCTCTCTCATCTCTGCTTCCATCAAGTCAGTCTTTCCCGGCTTGCCCTTTTGCAACCTTGTATATTTTGGTTTTTTCCCCCCCAAACTTGATTCTCACCTAGATATTCTGAGAGAAGAAAATCAATGGAAGAATATCAGTTGCTCACCTAAGAGGGGCTTCTTTGCCATACGCAACTAAGGCTATAAATAATTCAGTAGGGTCCCTGTCTTCTCTTTCCTCCTACGAGATTGGGTTTATTAAAATTTTATGGGAGAGGACATGGAGGTGGCTGAGCTACTGGTTTAATCTGGTACAATCTTTAGCAATGCATTAGCTCAGTACTAGCTGCTCTTTACTCATCATAGGCACACACTAAATCAGTCTTCCTTGTAGAATCCATTTTGCGGCATGTTATAATCATGTATTTGAACATGATGTAATGCCATTCCTTATAACTTTCTCTCATGCCTGACTGTGTTGCCATGGGAAGAAAAGTGTTAAACTGCCAAGGGGAGACTTAATCTTTTTTCTTTCAGTATCAGGAGGAAGTCAGTAGTGGCATGAATCCATATAGACAAAGAGCCTAATCAAAAGGGAGCAATAGACTGGGGACTAAGAGTTTGAGTTTGCTTATATTCATACCAAAATAATAATTGTACTGAAACAAGAATAGATATTCTGAAAATAAAAATAGTGTGAAATCAGCATCTGGGTGCTAAATACTCAATGGATTTCAGAAGAAGAAAAGGACTCCTGGGGATTTGGGACTTTCTGGTATTTCAGTGAAAATGAAGAGATTCCACAGTTAAACTTTTCTCTTAATGCTGCTGCTGACAGTGTGTAGGGGACTTTTCATCCCAGCATTTGAAACACTTGGGCAATGGTTTTCACTCAGTATCCTTCTGACTTAAACGAGGTGCTGAAGGAGGAATGTGACCCAAGTACACCCATTTCACAGAAAGAGTTACAGGGAAGTTAATTGACCTGCTAAATGTCATGCAGAGAGTGAGTGGGAGAGCCAGAAACAGAACTCAGGTCTTTGGACTCCCACTGCTGTAAGTGCTAGACAATGCTGTCTCCTGTAGTGCCAGGGATTATGCAGTATATCTCCTAGAAAAGATTTGCAAAACCATATGTCAAGAATAATGTTTTTTTTTCTGAAGATATTAAAAAAAAAAACAACTAAAACTTTCAAATGAAAACTTACTGACCAAAACCCATTAGATACATTCGTGTCTATTTTCTCCTAGAAATAATAGCAAAACAAAGACTGCTAACGGATTAAGGTATGACAAAATGGGGATTCCTCAGCACCTGCTGAAAACTAGGTCCTTGGAGATATCTATGGGTGAGAAACTAGAATTGATAATTTTCAAAAAATTTTCCACAGAAACATGTGTAGGTGCTGTGGAATTTCTGCCGTGTGTAACTCTAAGCCAGTGTCCTTGCTGATTGTCAGAAGGACTGATACAGCACAAGTGACATATTGGTACTCAGTTTTACCTGCAAGTAATCTTAACTGTCATGTTATTTGAAAAGTAAACAAATTACTACATTTTGAGAAATAATAATTGTCAGTGCTATTACAGAACCGTAAAATAATCTGGAAGAAATGCACACTGAATGGAAAACTGTAGGCATATAATTTCAAAATTGTCTTTCTGATATGGCCTGGGGGGAACCTGTTGTGTATGGTGAATCCTCCCTGGCCAGTAGCTTGGCCACAGCCAGCTCTGCACCTCATCCCAAAATGGCAGGGGTCAGGAAATAATTAATTCCAGGTATAGTCCTGCACCAGTAGCTGTGAACCATCAGCTGCCAGGCTGCATTAGATCTTACCTTTGGCTTATTCCACAAAAACCTAGACTGAACTGGTCTTCATCTTGTTTCAAAAATATCTTGATCCCTCATGGAACTCAGCATACCAGGACCTACATGTTGATTATTTCTGCTGTATTTCATTGCTGTTTGGGTCTTTTCATGAAAGCAGGATTTTTTATTCAGTAAATAAGCCTTGGCTCTGACACTTAACCCTTAACACCAGCCCTCTGTACTGACTTCAGCTGATGAAGCAGAAAACTCTGTGGTGACATCACTTCCAGGGATGTCCAGATTTTTCATGTAGAAGGAGTTGAGAATTAGAGGCTTTTGTAACAAGGAACCAGGTAGAGAAATGCAAAAATCCCACTTGATATGGCAATTGGATGAGCTTCTCCGAGTAGTCCTCCCAGTTTTCCAGGAGGAATCAATGCTTCTCTGAAAAGCTGAATTGACAGCTCTGCTAGGTGAAGCTTTTTGACAGGACCAAGTGTTGCACAGGCAAGACACTTTGGAAATCTGTGTGATGCATGGATGGATCAGATGGCTTGATGTATCTCTTTGGCTGCTAGCTCCTGGGATTCTCTGATTAGCAGTTCTGGCACTGGCTTCCAGTGGGAAACCATCCTCTATGCAAGTAAGAGAGCAGAGTTCTAGAGGTAAATGAATCCCCATTTTATGGCAGTCAGATGCCAGCAAGTTAAATTTAAGGATATTATTTTATTTTTTTATCAAAACTAGGGGATCTTCAGTATTTTACTAACCAGAAAAGAGAGGCCATTTGTCACCAACTTATTGGATTCACAATGGGTGTTTTACTGTTCTTTTCTCATAGAGCAGAGGAGTTGATCTGTAGCTGTACCAAAGCAATGCTTGAAGAAGACATAGTAGATACTGTTGTAGGGGCTAAGAGCTGTTACTAAGGTCTGGGAGGTCCCTAAACGTGATGGTGCAGTCCTTAGAAGAGATGCATTAGCTGAAAGGGTTCCACTTGAGTGGGGGACCACAGAGAGCTAATTCCCAGGCAGTGATGGCCTATAAGAATTGCAAACTCGTTTATGAAGTTGGCAGAAGGAACTGCAGTCAAGGAGAGGATATAGGTAGGATGCTGGCTGAGTTGGCTGCAGAGGGCTCTGACCCACACAACAATCTCATCTTGGTTGAATTGGGGGGAACTAGTTTGGGCCAGAAAGCCATCTGCTTTGACAGCTGCCTTCATTTTGATGTTGATAAAAAGGGAAAAACATCTGGTGGTGGCTGTTTAGTGGTGTGGTTGGCAGTTGGAGGAACACTGCTGCTTTCCAAATGTCTTATTCCTGTGCTGTAGGCATGAGTAAACAATCCCAGGTGGAGGAGCAGGAGTCTTACAGTCTTGGGGAGTGGTGAGCTCAGAGAGGAACTCTTTGTATGCCTGGGAGGCTGTGTGGTTTTTTTTGTTTTGCTTTTCCTTCTGAGATTTGAGAATGCAAGTGGATGAGCTTTTAGTGGTGCCTTAAAGAATATGAATTAGGAATCCAAGGTGATGTGTGTAAACACCTGGGGAGAAGCTAAAAAGAAAACAGAGCATAATGGAAAATCTGCTGGGGGAAATAAAAATGCAATGCCTAGATGCTCTTCTGTGTACAGAGAGAACTTCTCTCCTCTGTTTATTATTCATTGATGTGGATGCATTAGGTTGTGTGAAAATCAAACAAATTCCTGACATTGCTGGCAGTGCTGAGACAATAACCAGAAGCTGTTGCCTCTGTCACTTTTCTTTTGCAGCCAAGTGTGATGGTGAACGAGGCTGGCAGGAGTTTGCCATCACTCACTCATTACTTTTTGAAATTTGCTTCTGTCTGTGTGTGTCAAGCTCTTGGCACAACTCTGATAAGCAACAGAAAGGTTGAGCCTTTCCACAGATCAATAGAGATCAATCTCTTCGTTTTGACCAAATGACAAAACAAAACCAGCTATTAAAAGTATGTTTTTACCTTTCCTTAACACCTTCTAACTGACAGCTAGCTCTCCCAAAACAAAAGCACCAAGGGACATACAGGAAAGCTCTTGTCTACACATTACTTACATTGATACCGTCAGAGGGATGATGTTAGGAGAGAGCTGGGCATCACACAACAGGTAGGTGGGACTTGAGGCCTATGTACAGAGAATCCTGGCCAAAATATTTGGCTAGGGTTAGGTTTGTTATTTTGCTATTGACCACTTGTCCATGACACTGGCTGCAGTGCCACAGAGCTTTGGGCATACATATGTCCTAGACCACAGAGCAGAGCTGCAGGTGACATGAAGATGGGACTACACTTGGTGTTAGTCAACATTTTATCATGTACATCGGTACCAGATCACATGCAGCTGTCAAATACAGCACATCTGGTGCACTGACTTCCACAGAAGTCCGGGAATGGGATGATTAGTTCATTTGGGTGTCATTAGATCATTCAGTCAGCTATGTGGGACGTAGCCACACCAGTGCACTGAACCTCAACAAGCCTTACAGGTGTAGTTTGAGGGCAGCATGAGTAGGCAGAGTATGGGATTCACTGGACTTGGTTTCCTGATGCCATGCACTGGAAGTCTCACTCACTGTTCCATTCAAGTATCAAAACAGGTCTTGGTGAAGTAGTTTTAAAAGGTCTGTCAGTACACAATATTGTCGAGAAAATAGTTTTTCTGGTAGTTGTTCTGGCTACTTAGAGCATCAGGTTATAAAGTTTTACTGTAGACAGTGCTGCACGTACCCATCTCATATACCCACCTGTATGTGAACGTCTGGGCTGGATGTACAACTGGTGACACAGGACAGTAAGCAGTGTAAGTGAAATATTACTGCTAGTAAATATCAACAGCTGATACTTGAATCCTTTTTTTTCTTTTATGAAGGAGTGGAAAACAGATTTTTCATTTGTCCTGAATTCAATGTGTTGTTTTGTTCCTCCTGCTACAATGCTGGCATCATCAGTAAAAGTAAATGAGACTTGTTTGGACTTTACTGCTCTGGTGGGCCTCTGGTGAGAGCGAACAGACAGAAGGAGCCAGAACATTGGCTCCTGCAAGAAGATGAGTTTTCTCTTTATTTGGGGCTCTGTGTGTGGGGGACGGATGAAATAACGTATTGCTTGTGAAAGCACCAGCTAAAACCAGGCGTACTGCAGGCAAGTACTGGGCACTTTTCCCAGTGACAGCCGTACAAGCGTGCTTAATCACCACGTACAAACTGTTGCTCTAGCAAGAGTTGATCCCTTGTGGGTGCAGTGCTCTCTCTGGACTTCAGACAGCTTTGCTGCAGTCTCGAACCTTCCCCTGCAGTGTTGCCCCGCTTTCCCTGAGTGCAGCACTGTCACAGCTGCAGCCATGCAGTTCAGCTCCCAGGGCTGCACTCGGGTCAGAATGTGTCTTGCTTCAGTGTCTTGTTTTCCTGGTCCTGATCTTTAGGTTCTTGGCTTCATCTAGTTACTGGTTTTGGGGCAAAGACTGTGTGATGTATTTATATGCCTCTTATCACAGACCTATCTAGAAGCACTTTGGCCCCTGATGCAAGTGTGTTGCAACTGGGCCTGGCAGACATGGACCCAAGAACCTATTGCACCAGCAGATTTTTTTGGAGAACAAGAGCTTTCTGGAGGGAGCTCTTATTCTGTTCTGAGGGAGAAATGGAGTTAGCATAGAGCCAGTGATTTTAGCTTTCTGTGAGCTGAAGGGATATGTCCTACCCAAGGAGTGGGCTGAAGGTGCAGCTGGAGTGATGCAGAGGGGTCATGGGCCTTCCTCCAGCCCCTGGGAGGGGAATGCAGAGGTTTGAGGGCTGGCTGCATCCCTGTTCTCCCCCGTGTGGGTCATTTTGGAGGTTTTACCAAACTGAAAGTCTCTGCCAAGAAGGTGTATTGCTGCTGAGTGGAGAACAAAAGAGCTGCAGAAAGGGAGGTCTAAAAGCCTATGGAGCAACATCACATGGAAACCAGAGGAGGTGGATATTTTTCACTGTAGCATGAAGTGGGACAAAATCCCAGCACCTCAGGCAAACAATAATAAGCCCCGAGTTGATGGACCTGCCCTCCTGTGAAGCCTTATCCATCGTGGCTGTCCTGCTCTGCTAAAGCTGCTCTGAGGCTGCTCAGAAACGATTACCTCTCCTCCCTCTTGAGGGAAATGACAAGGGGTGGGCTGTGGAAAAGGTGCCAGCAAGCACAGAAGGGAAAAGAGAGAAAATCTGATATTGAATGTATTCATCACTATCTATTTTAGGGTCAGTTGTTGTCTTTTTTTTTTTGAGTGTTAAATGAGGTGCTATTTTTAGATTTCCAAATCCATACATGGAAATTATTCTCAAGCGTTCCAGCTTTCACCCTGCATAAAAAAAAAAAAAGCCAAACCAAAAAACAACCAAACAAAAAAACCCCAAGCCCGGTCTCATCTTGATGGCACGTTCAGTGCATTAATTTTGTGTGATTTCTTTTATCCTTTCTTCTTCCTGCTCAAAAAAAAAAAAAATTCCTTTCTTTCTTTCCTACTTTGTCTAACATTCCTGGAAATGCAGCAAGAGAGCTATTTAACATTTTCACTTGTTGCTTTACTGTTAGAGTTAAGGGGGAAGTGCTGGTGGGTTAAGAGGAGGCTTAGCCAGCAGCCCACCCGCTTCCTTGTGATTTTTCTTCAAAGAAGAGTCTGACAGAGAAGTTGTTCTGTTGCAGATTTGCTGAGTTCAAAGCGAGTGCCCTACAGATACAAGTCTGTGATTAATTGTCAGAACTGGCACATAAAGCTTATGCTGTGCCACTACTACTAATGTTAATGGGAGTCAGGCAGCTTACTCACAGTGCACTGCTTTAAAGAGAAATAATTTACCCAAAAAGTCCTGAGGCAAGAGAATTGATAGTCATTTATTAATTCTTTTGTAAGTCCTTTTGTCTATGGCACTGGCATTGCTTTCCATCCATTTCTAAGTCATCACATTTTGGTAAGCCCAGGGCCTTGAAGCAGGCAGAAAGCAGGATGGTATTTTTGACATGTCCTTGAACTCTTTGATGCCAAGAGCTGGTGCTAGAGTTCCAGGCTATATTTACAAAGAAGAGACAAAAACCTCATAAGCATATTTTATACCCTCTGTTGCACATGCCAAATCAGTAGAGAAAAATGTGACCTTTAGGAAGCCATTGAAAAGCACATGGAGAGAGCTGCCCTGTTAGCTTTGATGGAAAGCACTTCTGTCTGGTGCATAGTTGTGACAGCAGTGAGATAGTTACTTATAAAAGCATGTGCTTTCTCAGAGGGAAATGAACTGGGGTACACGACCTTGAGGTGTCTGACCTGAAGTACTCTTGGAAGGTGCTGATGGTTAGTGGGAAGGGCTCAGCATTCCTCGGGAGACTGAGGAAGATTGTCAGCATCTGGATATGGTTATGTGCTGCATTACCTCAGTATAGGCAGTCACCCAACAAAGGTGTCTCTGGGACAGATTTGGCTGTATTTGTTATTTCTGTGTTAGTTAGATCTGAGATTTCTAGTGATGCTGCTGCTTTCTGATCAGAGGAGAGAGTTTTGGCTAGGAACCAACTCATGGGGAATAGGCAGCATGCAAAATTGCACCATAGTGCTGGATATATACTGGATATTTTTTGCTATGTGTGGAAAGTTTCCTCCACACATACAGTGAGTGCTGGTGTTCCAAAAGCAAGAGAATTACTATTCTGAAATAAATTACCATATTGTGTTGATTTCTAAAAGCAATTGGACTACTTGGGATCCCAAATGACCCTGAAAGCTACAAGTGAATCTTAAAAAGCATGTTTTGTTCCCAGAGCATATGAACCAGTACAAAACGTGACCGATGCAAAGTGTCTTGGCAATCCTGGTGTGACCTGGCTTTGGAGGGCATGTGGCAAGTGGCAGCATAAGTCCAAGGACCTCCTGAGTACTAAGTTTCTGTCTTGAGATGAGTAGTTGTAATTACAGCTACATCAATATTTTGCATTGCAAAACTTGAATCCTTCAGGAACGCTATTTGAAATAATGATCTTGCAGCAGGAGCCTGAGTGTCAGTTTGAGGGAGTGGATCATTCATTAGTCAGAATTCCCTTTCCCTCCCAGCTTTAAATAAATATTTTGAATTGTATTTCTTCACCTTTTCTGCTTTTTACCATCATTCCCAAATGCATAAATTTTGTATTCTTTCTCACTTTGAATTATCTAGTTTCCATATGCATATCCCTGTTGTTCCTGTATGTAACTGTGGGATGATTTCCCAGCTGATTTCTCTTTGGATTTTTTTTCTTTTTTTCCATAGCAGTGAGGCTGGTGCCAGGTATCTCTACATAAGAGAATTTTAAGTTATTTGAACAATGGTATCTCAGATTGAGGATTCATTTCCTTGCCTTTGCCTGTGGTGACAGTAAACAGATAGAGAAGGGATAGTTTCCATGGATCTGAGGGAGGTGAGAGGTGGCAAATGACTTCTTGGCAAGATGAATGGGCAAAGAGCTCTAGCTAATTCTTGATATGAACCATTGAAACTACCAGCTGGATATGGGTAGACCATGTTCAACCAGAAACACGTAGACCCTTCTTTATTCACTTGCTAGCATGTCTCACAGAGGACTATGGGGGACAATCTGAAATATTGCATCCAGCTCCAGGTTCCTCAGCACAGGAAGGACATGGATCTATTGGAGTGAGTCCAGAGGAAAGCAACCAAGATGATTAGAGAGATGGAACACCTTTTCTATGAGAGAGTTGGGGTTATTTAGGCTGGAGAAGAGAAAGCTTTTGGGAGACCTTATTGTGGCCTTTAGGTACTTAATGGGGGCTTAAAAAACTGGTGACAAACTTTTTAGCAGGTCCTATTGTGACAGGAGAGGGAGTAATGGTTTTAAATGAAAAGAAGGTCCATTTAGACGAGATATAAGGAGGAAGTTTTTTACAGTGAGGGTGGTAAAACACTGGCACAGGTTTCCCAGAGAGGTGGTGGATGCCCCATCCCTGGAAACATTCAAGGCTGAGTTGGACGGGGCTCTGAGCAACCTAACATAGTTGAAGAGGTTCCCTACTCATTGCAGGGGGGTTGGATTACCTTTAAAGATAGTTTTGGCCTTCCAACCCAAACTGTTCTATGATTCTAAGAATCTGCAGTATTGTGGTGGCCTGCAGTGGGGCTGACAGAGAGATTTGGAGCAACATTTGGTGGCAGCAGTTGCTGCTGGAGTGTGTTACTGCTGCTTCAGGTAACAGCCTGCCTGGCATCCACTCTTAGCCAGTTTAGGAGGACTAACAGTCTGTAATATTTCCTTTTGTCTCCTTTCCCCCTTTTCAGTCCTGAAACAGCCTCTCTCAGTCCACCATGTTGACTAGCAAGGCCTGTTTCAAACTGAGTTAGTAATACAAAACTCCGTTTTAGCTACAAATGGAACATGATTATACTGCAGGCAAAGTCTTGTTTATTCAGACAACAGAGACTTTACTGTCGTGTTGAGTTCACGTGAATGTTTTATGTGCCCTGGCAAAGTGTTTGACAGTGTTACCATCAAGTCACACCATTATTGTACAAAAATATTATTCTGGAGTTTCATTTTTATGAGCACATTAGAGAAATCTGGGATAATCCAGAATTTTTAGCAAAAGATTACTGCTTATTTTCAGAACTCCCTGTAGACCAAACATGGGAAAAACAGCTTGTCTTTCAGGAGAAGATTGAGGACTGTAATTACAGAAAATAGCATATACTTTCAATGAGTTGAATTTTCAAATTTATACATTTAAAAAGAAATTATACTCATCTGTTGTCTTTTCTCTAAACTGTGGCATGAACTAGCACTCAGAGCTTGTTTTTTTCCATTATTGACTTCTAATCCATAGCAATTAAAGAAACAAACAAATTCCTCTATAACTCCTTAAAAGGATTTAGAAGTTACTGTGCAAAAGTCCCAGCAGCCGGACTCTAAAATCCTTCCCTTAAAAAGTCATTGTGAATCACTTCTCTAAGAGTCAATATGGTTATTAAACTCTCATATTGCTTCCTGACGTCCCTGTTCCTGTGCTTCCATTGACTTCATCATCCACTGCCATTCAGATATTGGGTATTTATCCATCGGATAAGGGTATTTTTTGACTGAACAAGTTTCCCTAAGGGAAGCAGTCAGCAATTTGCTCCTAGAAACAGTAATAGGGCAGTTCTTGTGCACTGTTTCTATGGTGTGGATGAAGCATGTCTGTACAGCTCATCTTTGCTCTGTTTCCCTTACGTCCTCTCTCCGTGTCCGTTTCTGTGGTAGAAGGCAGACTAGCACTTTGCTGATAGGAATTGCAGCATGTGGTCTGGGGCATTCTCCAGGAGATACATTTGCCCAGGATGAGCCTTGGCTGTCTCGGGGAAGGAGCAGGACCCATTTGGTCAGCTGAGATCAGCTGTCCTGGCTGGGTCCCCTTCCAGCTTCTTGCACACCCCTAACTTGCTGGTGGGGTGGTGTGAGCAGTAGAAAAGGCTCTGTGTAAGCACTGTAATAACTAAAACATTTCCAGCACAAATCCAAAACAGAGCCCCATAATAGCTATCATGGAGAAAATGAACTCTACCCAAGCCAAACCCAGCAGAATTTCTGTTTTCTTATCAGCCAGGCTCCAGGGCACACCTGTGACAGGTTTGTTCTTCTACAGTTTGATTAGATCTTGTTCAAAAAATTATTTGGATTGTTGCAAACAACATAATGCCAACATCCTGCCCCCACCCCCATGCCTCTATCCTCAAGAAGTTGCTCTGCCCATGCTCCTGCCCAGGGCTGCTCAGGTCCCTCACGTGCTGCTTTGGCAGCTCTCAGGCTCTGACTGCACAACTCTATCTTTAGAGCTGCAGAAACTCCAGTACCGCAGTGTCACCACATCCTACAGAGCAGGTGCTACAGCAAGCCATGGTTTGAATTTTAATCTTTTCAAATTATCTCTTGGTTAGGAAAATTCATCTGAGTTCATGAACCTCAGTTTTAGAGGTGTATTAACTGTAGAGAGCTTTTGACATGTGCTTGCTGCAAAATCTAGCAGTGAGGAGGCTGTCTGCATGATGGAATTACTTTTGTAATATTTTGATGTCATTTCCTTAACCTTGTGCTGGTTTTATCACAGGGATATCTTTTGTTACGTTCTACTTACAAAAGAGAAGAAAATAACTAGTTAGTTATTATTCTGGTTGAATCACAGAATAAAATTCAGACACAGCTGTCACACAGTTCTAGTATCTGAGGAATATCAGCATTATGAGCTGAATGCTATTAGCATATTTATTATTAACAGTGCATAGAATTTATTAACAGTAATGTACAGATAATTCACTCTTTATGTGCTTGCACTTGTGTTTCGATGTAGTTAATATTGAAAAAAGCTTGTATTTTTTCAGTTTACGTTCAAAATATTGATGATAAAGATCGAGTTAGTTTGCTGTTACTGTGTCGTGTGCCACCTCACACTCCCTTAGGGACAAATTTAAGGCTTCACTTTCTTAGCATCCTTTAAGTATGTGACAAGGTGGATGTTCTCAACTAGTATTGATCATCACTGTTGATTGTTGCAAATTTCAAAATCTCTGTAATAACCATCTGATATAAAATTTAAATAAACTTGTAAATGCTAAATTCAACAAAATATTTTTCACCTTCACATTTTCAGCAACAAACATACACTCCCTAGTGCAAAGTAAATAGCATGTGCTGTGCTTTATGAATTTACATCACAAAACCAAATTATTTTCTTAATCACTGTGGATTTTATCCACTACCAGGATTATGACATAATGGCACAAGCCACGCAAATGCCCCTGGTTCCAGCTGTGGCTGCTCACAAATAAACAAGACTATTTTGGGCAGCAGCAGAACCAAACTGATGGGTGAAGATGCTGATGCAGTATGTCTTTGGGAAGCCCTCAGCAGGAGTGAGCCATGGATCTCTGGTTGGAAAAAAGCCCCCCATGTTTGCTTTCTCTGGGCAAAGAAGCAGCTGCCCTCCTCCTCTGGGACTGCATCCTGCTGTGTCCTAAATAGCCTGATACATTTGACTGGCATTGTGGCTGCTCAGGATGCGGCGCAGTTCCCTTAATTGTTGATAAAGAATGTCTTGGTGGTGTTGCTCACTAAATGCTGTACTGGGTTCTTGTCATGGATGCCTCCCCAACACCCCAACACCGATGTGACTCTCTTGAAAGCTCTGCTTCCTGACTTAGGGCATTCCTTTAAGGAGAATCAGAAAAAGACATCATCATCCAAAGAGAAGTTTCTGTGGCTGATCTAACCTTGTGGTGGTTATTGCCACTTCTAGAGCCTTAAGTGGCATTTTAACACATAGAGAAGGGAGGGATGCTCTCTGTTTGGTTAGAAAGAACAGCAACCATTTAAGAGAGACTGTCCCAGCAATTTGACTTGTAGGGAATGCTGAAAAGAAAGCATTTGTCAGGGGTCATGAGGATTTTTGAAAGCTGTTCTCGGTGCTCTCCCGACCTCACTTGTATGTTCTAATTTTTTGAGACTAGTATGTATTCTGGATCTTTTGAAAGACATTGTTAAGTCTCACTTTCTAACCACTTGGCTGCTGTTGTCCTAGCAGACCAGAATCAGCCTTGGAGAAAGCAGGAAAAACAGAAGTGAGTTGCCCTGTTATATAAAATGTCATATCTGCCACATGGAGCTGGAGTCATGCTGCTGGAGGAAGGAGAGAGATGGGGCAGTACAAGTACACACTTGTTAGCCTGTTAGCCACAGCCCTGTGGGGGGCAATTGGAAGTTTGCTTGCCTGGTCCATTATCCTGCAGGAGAAAAGGAATTGATGTGTACTAGACTTTGCACTGGGGAGCTCCTTAGCTGCTTGCTGTTAATCTTAATTATTAGAGTTTTTGTTAACCCTTTGGTGAATGAAGACAGACCTTGTTTTACACTAAAATTCCATGAAGAATGCATAAGCATAAAAACCAACAGCTCACAGCCAGGAAGTGCCCGAGGGATCAATCTGTAGTCAGGGGTTTCTTCAGGACACTTGATTTAAACAGGCTGCTTGCACAAAATATCAGAGGTGTTTTATTTGGAATTAGTTAAGTGGCTAGAGATAAATTTAGAAGTATAGCTCCTTATCCACAGACATCAGTTCAAGTTCGGAAGTGTGTGTGGGGGTTGAGTGTTCTTAAAAAACAGTCTGGCTGAGGCATTTCTGGTCTATTCAGGCAGAAATTTTTAGCTACCATCTCAGGGGTTCTGGGCACAGACTGTTGTTGCCCCTTTCACAGTGACAAGAGCCTTATAATATCTGGATAAGCTCTTCTTCAGTTTCCAGTGATCTCCTTATTTTGCAATTGTCTACTATTCTCCATATTCTACAGGAGAACTTCCCTTTCTTTTTTTGTTCTTTCATACTCTCTTTTTATCCTACAAGTAATTGAATACAGTTTCACGCAGGGCAGTCAGAGCACAACAGTACTGACATCTAAGCATATTAACTTGGGTTTTTCTCCTCACAGTTCATGTCCCATTTCTCCAGAGGAGGGGTTTGTGAGTCCTGCTGAACTTAACTAAACTAGTTAATGCAGAATGAGGCTGCCTCTCTTCCTGCATTTCTGCTGTATCAGATCCTCTTGAGTCCTAAATCTCTTCTAGTTTGAGAGATGACAGTCATACCAAGGGGATTCTTGAAGTTTGATTCTCAGTGCTCTGCTCATCACAGGACTCTGGTATTTTGTTGTTTCAAACAACAACTTAAAATGCACCAACTTTTCCTTCCATGTGCTGTGATTGCTCGAGTTGAAATGTAGGTAATAAATGTTCCCTCTGCTCCAAGGACTACAACCTTCTGTTTTCCTTCCTGATAGAATCTGTCCCTTTGCAGTTACCTGTGATTACTGTCTCCCTTATATCTGTGGTACATACATACACTTGCATATATGTGGGACTGAAGGTGAACTCACTATATTGCCTTTCAGTCCCACGTGTGCAAGAAGTGAATATAAAGATCTGGTTGTTATACAGTTATTAATGCTAACTATGGACACTGTTTTCTGCACTGAAAAACTATGGAAGTCAATGCAACTGGATATTCTGAGAGCTTGACAGTATCTGTAACTTTCATTACATGTGTGCTGACACCTTTCACATTTTCTCTATGCCTTCTCAAGGTTTAGTGCCCTTAAATGGGTGTCTTAACATTGATATACAAATACTGTCAGTGAGAATACATCTGAGTTTTACCCTGTGCCCAGAACAGGAAGAACAAGTGCCTCAGTGTGGAGAGACAGGCGCTCTCCCTTCTTTTTTCCATGAGCTTCCCAACTCTTTCACACAACTATCTATGCAGTTGGCACCTTGTAGCAGTCTGAGAAGAGAGGCCAAGAGCTGAATCAATCAGAAGACTCTGCTGGTCTCAGTCTGGCAGGTAAGCTCCCTCCTGGTCACAGCTGAGATGAGTTCTTGTTCATTTTGACTGTGCTTGCAAGCTACCACTCTGGGAGCTGTTTCTGCTGTGTAAATAAACTGGGGACTTGAATACAGCAAATTTTCACCCACACTAAACTTCACAAACAGCAGTTACTTGACAATGTTCTTTGCCATCATCCTGTACTTTCTGCAGGTATTTACACTGATAGGACAGGTTGTTTTGATTCTACTGGCTTGTGAAAGGGGGAGACTTTTAATATAATTATAGAGAGCGGTCTTGGGATAACTTTACCTGGGATCACAGAATATACTGAGTTGGAAGGGATCCACAAGGGTCATCGAGTCCAACCCTTAACCCTGCACCCATTCCCAAGTGTCATACCATGTGCCCGAGAGTATCATCCAAAAGACTGAACTCTGTCAGGCTTGGTGCCATGACCACTTCCCCGTGGAGCCTGTTCCAGTGCCCAGCCACCCTCTGGGTGAAGAACCTTTTTCTAATATCCAACTTAACTTCCCCTGATACAACTTCAGACCATTCCCTCAGGTCCTGTCACTGATCACCACAGAGATCAGTGCCTGCCCCTCCTCTTCCCCTCACAAGGAAGCTGTAATTGCAATGAGGTCTCCCCTCAGTCTCCTCTTGTCCAGGCTGAACAGACCCAGTGACCTCAGTTGCTCCTCATATGGCTTCCCCTCAAGGCCCTTCACCATCTTTGGTGCCCTTCCTTGAACACTCTCCAGTAGCTTAATATATTTCTTCTTTTGTGGTGCCCAAAACTCCACACAATATTCAAGGTGGGGCCACACGAGAGCAGAGCAGGACAATCCCCTCCCTCAACTGCCTGGAGATGCTTTGCCTCATGCCCTCCAGGACACTGTTGACCCTCCTGGCTGCCAGGGCACTGCTGACTCATATTCAACTTGCCATAAACCAGAATCCCCAGGTCCCTTTCCGTGGTGCTGCTTTCCACCATCTCATTCCCCAGTCTGCCTGTATATCTGGGGTTGCCCCATCCCAGGTGCAGAATCCAGCACTTCCTTTCATTGAACTTCATATGGCTGGTGATTGCCCAACCCTCTAATTTGTCGAGGTCTTTCTGCAGGGCCTCCCTGCCTTTGAGGGAGTCAACAACTCCTCTGAGTTTTGTGTCATCTGCAGGCTTGCTCAGTATCCCTTTCAGTCCTGTGTCCAAATCATTTATGAAGATGTTGAAGAGCACAGGCCTGAGATGGAGCCCTGTGGAACCCCACTAGTGACAGGTCGCCAGTCTGATGTTACCCCATTCACTATTACCCCGTGTGCTTGACTTGTGAGCCAATTACTCACCCACCACATGATGTGTTTATCCAGCTGTGGGCTGGACATTTTGTCCAGAAGGATCCTGTGAGAGGCAGTATCAAAAGCTTTATGGAAATCCAAAAAGTTTACATCAGCTGCCTTCCCTTGATCAGCTAGGTGGGTTACTTTGTCATAGAAGGAAATCAGGTTTGATAAGCAGGACTTTCCTCTCATGAAGCTGTGCTGGCAGTGACCAATCACTGCAATGGTTTACAGGTGGTTTTTCAGTACTTCCAGGAATAATCTTCTCCACAACTTTACCAGACAATGAAGTGAACCTGACAGTCCTGTAGTCTCTGGAGTCCTCCTTGAAAACTGGGACAGCGTCCACCAGCATCCAGTCAGCTGGGACCTCTCCAGTTTCCCAAGACTGCTCAAAAACCATCAAGAGAGATGTTGCAATGACATCAGCAGCTCTTTGAGGATTCTGAGATGAATCCCATCAGGCCTCATAGATTTGGGAGCTGGAGCAGTAGGTCCTGCACAGTGTCAGGGTCGGCTAAGAGTTGATCGTTCTCGAACCCCAGAAACTGGTGTTCTGAAGATGGTTCCCAAGCCTTTTCCTGAAATGCAGAGAGGAGGCTTAAGCTGAACTTTTATGTGATGTTGAGGTTTTACCCCTCTCCTCAGCAGATTTCAGGAGGGAAGAGTGACTCTAGATGGTGTTTTTGAGCAAGTTGGGAAAGAGAACTGGTAATAAAACTGTGCCACCTGAGTCATGAGGCACCCATCATGTATCGATATATAAAGGATGTTTTGTGAAAATCAGATTTTTTTTTTCCCCCCACATTCTTTTTTAAACCTCTCAAAATACAGTTTGACTGGTGAAAACAGGCTTGGGCACGTGTATGCCATGCATATTGGATTTGGCTCATGAGTACTTGCATGCAGGATCCTGGAATGGCTGCACTTTTTGAGACTTTTATGAGTCAGCAGTACTGGAGGAACTACTTAAGGGATAAAAGTGTCATGTTGTGAAGGCATCATCCATCTTTTTACTTGTTTGCAACTAGAAAGCATCTCATCTGTCTGAAAGTTTTTTGGCAGGTGTTCTGGTTAGTGCTGTTGAAAAAAACATGTGCAAGGAATGACTTTAAAAGGTAAAATTATGTTTTTCATTCAAGCCTATTGATCGTTAACTGTTTCTGGGCCTTTATAATAACACGAGAGATTGTTGCTGCCTTTCCCCAGCCACTGAAAACAGACACAGCTCACCAAGGAGGGGAGGAAAGCAGCACAGAATGGTCTTCTGCTGCTATGTAAATCCTGCCTTACTCTCTGCAACCTTGCTGAGACTCAGGTTGTCTCATGGAAGACAGAAAGCTGCCTTGCATTTTTCATGGTGTGGATGAGGGTATTTCTTACTGACATATTTGACACACATACTCTTTGATGGAGGATACCACTTTCTGGTATGTTATCACTTCCCTATTAATTTATTTATAGCTAGTTTTGGTGTGTTTTTTGTTTTTGTTTTTTTTTTTCAAATGGGCTTTTTTAACCACAGAGCTTCATTCCTTCCCTCTGGACTTCAGTGTTTCCTGCTGTGATTTCACAGCTAAGCCTAGTTTATTGTTGTTAAATGTCAGTACATATATATAAAAAATACAGAGAGACAGAGCAGGTGAGTGTAGAAATGCCAGATGAGCAGGGTGGTGATTTTTTGTTGAACCAGATTTGTTTTGAGGACCAAGGGAAGTGAATATCTTCTAATGAAGGCTTGTCTCCCTGTTGTCAGCTGCAGACTTAGAATGCTACTAATGCTTTGGAATTCTTATGGAGGAACTTGAGTTCCTAGATGACCATACTATTTCTTCTGCTTTTTTAAGGTGCATACACCAGAAAGACCAGTAGGATATCTTCTTGGTTTGTATGTACACCTGCTTTGTATAAAAACCCCAGCAACTCAGGAACTGCATACAGCTTTGGAATTGTGAAGAGTGAAAGACTGATACTTCTATCTTCACGGGGAGGTTGAGCCTCAAGGTAAATCATCAGGCCAAAAATTAACGAAAGCCTTTACAGCGTGATGCCTCTTTAAAGATTTGACATGCAAATATAGTTCCCAGGAGTTAGATGTCCATAGCACAATTAAACAGACATCTTTGCTAGCAGCTGAGCACAGAAAACTGGCATCACTGAATCTGTACGAGCTACAGTGCCTTCTTGGCTG